>NC_046333.1:117277031-117577031 GCF_000738735.6 Corvus cornix cornix | reverse complement strand
ATGTTTCACTGAAGTCAATCAAGTCTTTGAAAGAGCTGGATGCAGAACAGAGTTCTTTGATTTCTATTTCTAAGCATTCTCTTCAATACATCCCAAAGTATCCCAACTCTTTTTTAATTAAGGAACAGCCATGTAGTTAAAATAAAGGAGACACTTACAAAAGGCTCCTGCCCTTCTCCCCATAAACCTGTGTATAATCTCTTTAAGAAAACTGACATGAGACATGAAGTCAAGTCATGCATGTTCATGCAAATACCCAAATGTGCAGGGAGTTTGTTCATAGTATATATCTATACAAATTGCATATATATGTTGACACATATGTTTAAATGTGTGTGTGTAATTAATTCAGTGTCCCTAATTCTTTGGATGCACAACCAGTTGTATAGAATTCATTCTGAAAGTCTGGCCCAATCACACACGCAATTTATCTAGATTCAAAACAGTTATCTTTTCTGAATAAAAGAAGCCCTGCAAATGTTATAAGTATGAAAATTATAATAACGTAATCATAAATTAATTTAACTCAAAAGCCTCAGAAAAACTACTAGGTTCAGTGGAGGACACACTTATGTGAGGAGGGCACAATTGTGTCTGATGTCCTCACAGCAGCTCCCACGCCTGCAGAAGCACCCAGAATAATCCACATGGTCTGCACACCAACATCAAATCCAGTCATCTGCTATGAGGCCCTTATCCCAGGGGAAAGAACGGCCTTGTGACTTATCTCCATCAAGCATTAGCACAAACTCATGTCAGTCGGTGTCCCACAGAATCCAAATCCTGGAGATAGCCACAACACCAGGAGAAGGAAAAGGTTTGGGCAGGAGGTGGGGACCAACTGTTCAGGGAGCCCTTTCTCACCATAGCTACTTGCAGCTCCAAGAAATTTCCTGCAGCTGCGGTCATCTCTGCCAACAGGGTTTTTTGGCCCTGAATGACTTAGTTATTATAAAGGTTGAGTGCTTGCATCAAATACAACTCTTTAGGTATTTTCTAATTTTACTTGTTCAATATTTTTTTTCTTCTCTGTTTCCATTTTACATTAACTAGCTTTCAGAAACATTGTAAAATTGGCTCATATTTGGTAAAGTCTAACACTGCCTAAGAATTAAACTCTTGTATTTGAAATAAAAGAATATTTTGAAATCAACAAGGTTTTTATACTATATGTCTTCTAAAGTAAAAGATGACCTTTCAGTGAGTAACTATGGGTACAGCACTAATATAGTAAAACTAGTTATTTTCAAATAACTTAATGTTGAAGTTCTTTACCAAGAACTTAATATTGAACTTCTTTCTTAAGAACTTAAATATCCACTTTGATGTGGGGAAATATTTACTAAAATTGGAAGGTCTGATTCTTCAGATACAATGGTAACTTGACTTAAGGCTGTTACTGAAAACTGTCACATAAACTTTTCCTCAAAGATGCTTTTTTGACTACCAAAAATGCTGTCATTAATTAACCTCATTCTAAAAGTCCTTCTTGGCCAAAAGCATGTCAGACGTAATAAGTTAGAGTTCTTCTCCCAAGAGATGTGATAAACCCATTTTAAAAGCTACTGCAATAAAGCTCTTGGTTTTTAGTAGAAATGTAAAGGTATCAAGTCATCAAATCATGCTGTTTTTTTAAAAAGACTCAAAAAATAACCCAACAATCATGATATAACATTTATAAGATTCTAAATACTTTGGAGGTTCAGGGCTTTTGGAGACAAGAACACTAGAATTTCAATATTTATCTTTGCTATTTACTACTTCCCTACTTTTGCATTCCTGTAAATCTTAAAATTATTATTACATTACATAATACTATACGTATTTTTATTCTGTTGGTCTTTGTTGATACCTTTGGCATCACAGGACCCACAACACTTACACAACCATTAGGAATCCAGCCTTTAAACACAGTATTCTTAACAGAAATCCCGAGGAAGTGGATACATTTTGAGAAGTAGAGATATTATTAGTGTATTTGGAGAAGTAGAGTATTATTAGTGCGTTTGAGGAATGCCATAATTTCCGCAACACTTTTATTTCTTGATTGAAATTTCATAAGGTGCCCAATTAAGGACACTGCTAAGCACTGATTCAAAATAATATAAATAATTTCCTTAAGACTCCTTCTAAACTATTATTATCCAACACTACCTCTCTTCTGGAACTTCTTTGGTGTTCCAAAAACTGGTGAAAACAAAGATCAGCTCCTGAGAGAATTCTTCACCTAACTCTTTCAAAAACTCTGAATGAAAGATAAATGCTCTTTTCAAAATGTCTATCATTTTAATATTTAGTACTAGGCATTCCTTCAAATTATCACAGGATCAAAAAAGGTTTTATCATCATTATCTTTTCAAACACCTCTATCATTTATTTCTTTCATTTTTTTCCAAAAATGGAGAAGAAATACTAAGAGATCACTTCTGTCATTTCTCCATTTTTAAGCAATTTGACTATTTTATCATTGCTCAAGAGACCTGCATCACTGTTACCATCCTTTTTGCTTCAAACACATTAATACTGACTTCCATGCTATATTTCCATTGCCCCGTTTTCTTCTGAGCCCTCTTTTGATGATTTTAGCATTTTCTGACACAGACATATTTTTCTGCTACATACTGGAATACATATTGATCTTTTCCTGAGGTACTTTCATTTTCCTTTCTATGTATGTTTAAATGCTACCATTGGTTACAATAAATTTAGTATTTCTTGTGTTAACATAAAGCTAAGTGAAGTGGGTTGTTTCTTGAAATTGAACCTTCATTTATTGAGTTTTAAGGGAAAACAAAAGGAAGATAAATTCTTTCCCAAGGGCTAAGATGTACATTCTGTGGTTTAGACAAAAACCCAGTAAGTTGTATAATGTGACCAGTGTACAGCCATTTGGGTTTTTATATGTTGTATATTTATTAAACAAAGGATGTGAAACTGAAAACTTTCAGTCATTTCTAGGTATAGGGTCTTGGTCATCATACCATATCATAAATTTAGACCTCTAGGACTTTTTACAGGAATGACAAATTGTTAAAATCTATTCTGCCCTATGATTTTATAAAATAACTGCACAGGCCATCTACTAGAACATTACAAAGATACCATGCTTTGGTCTTTCCTCATTATGGACCTGCTGCATTTCTTAAGTCAAGCAAAATAAGGAGATATACTGGGGAAAAAAGACCCCTTATATAAAGCTATTGCTTCCTTTTTCCTTTTCAGGGAATTTCCTTTATTTCCATATTAATGGAATGGATACAGCAGGATGCCAATCACTAATCAATGATGAACCAAGCTTTCGGTTGCCAAAAACTGCTTTATGCTAGCAATAATTCTTGTTTTATATTTTATTGTGGACCTCATGACACAGCCCTAGGGGAACTAAACCACTACAAAATCTCTGCTGATATGAGTACGTGTACTCGTATCAGTACAGAAAAGGGCAGGCAGGGTGAATAATAAATAGCTGATGTTAAAAAATCATATTCAACACTATGAGATGTACAACTACAGGTCTCAGAGCCTATATTCTTAAATTTGACTGCTCTGCTTTTTTGCTGCTATTTCCATGGAAATGCAGTAAAATGTCAGACAATATTTACTAAGCAAGTATCTGAATCACAGTTTAGAAAGAGGACAATAAATGAGTTGAAGGAAACACATTACAGTCAAAGGCCTGCATTTCAAGGGAATTATTCTTCACCTGATAGGAATTATGAAAAAATTATAGGACCTTGCATTTGGTCTAGTATCTGTAAAAATACCATACTTAAATAAATTGGTCCTGTCACTATGATATAAGAGAAACCAAAGCTAGTGATGAAACCAAGATAAAATATCTAATCCAGAGACCAAACCTTTTGAAAGGTCTACATCCAGTCTCAGCTCATTTTCCATCAGGAAACTGCATAACCTCATTTATTTAAAGGTTAAGACAAAATGTATTTAAGTTAATGGAACACTTGTGTTTGTTTAAAGATATAAACTCCATCAGCAATAAGAAACTTTATGCCAGCAGGCACCACTTGCAATTAGTTGTACCCCTGGATTTCAAACTGGGTAATTGGGGTTAAAGACAAACAGATGAAACCTCTCTTTCCCAATGCCCCATGGTGAAAATAAGAAAGTTCTGTCAGCTTGGAAGACCTGCCCAGATGTGATGAGACCTCAGAACAACATCATGTTGAGACGGTAATATCAAGCAAAATGAGCCAAGTCCACTCCCCACTCAATAGGAGTAAGTCAACACTACTGCTCTTGGCATCATTTCTCATATATTGAAATAAGTACACATTGTGATGATGAAGAAAAGGGAAAATAGTTACTGTCCAAGATTCCTCTGGTGACTGAAACAACATTTTGTAGCAATTGACACTTCCAAAATGTTGTGGACTGCAGAAAATCCTTTTGTCTCCTCCACAATTGCACATACTAACTTTGGCATGTCTATAATTCCCACATAAAAACACTTTTATCAATAAAGTTTAATATTATAAACATTTATTAAGAGAATTTATGGCATACTGCTCAGCATACCACCATCAATTACAACTAACTCTCATTTGTCAACTTGCAGAATTACAAATCTGGTTCTGGTTGAAGAAATGATTATGAGCATATTCATCTCTTCCTACAATGGCATCAATGAAGATGGAGTTGACAGGATAAAGGATTGGTATTTTGTGGGCTCTGATTTCAGAGAACTTTAAGTCTACATTAATCCTGATGTGCAATCAATACATTTTAATTTGACTGTATATACTGGAACAACTATTCAACCTGAGAATGGTGTGTGTCTCCTATGTATTTATTTTCAAAATGCAAGGATGTGCTTAGGAGCAGGTGTGGAACAGTCCCAATTTCCTCTAGAATGGGGAGAAGCTCTTTAGAATAAAACAGTATAAATATCACAATTGTTATGCTGAAGACCTTTAAAAGGAAAGCAAAACAACTTGAAAACCCTCCAGATCTATTTTGGCAAGCCATGCAAATGGCATCTCTTACAAGGAGATCTTACATTGGTGCACTTACTTCAGACTGCAGGGGTTAACCAGAAGTTTTGGAGGTTAAACCAAAAGAACCACTCAAATTGAAGGCTAATTCTGTTTTCTCTTTCAGCCCAGTTTTTAAATGACTCCTATTGGGTCATGTACTTTCAAGAAATTAGACTAATCCACTCAGTATATTTCTGTGTGAAATTACAAAGTGGTTTAGATATGCCTACAATGATTATGGGATAATATACCCAATCTTATGGCACAGAGTGACACAAGCTATTAACTACATGAAGTTCTTAGTATCTTAGCTTCTCATAGTGTGGAGTTCTACCCCTTTCACATGCACAAATCACTGAGAGTTATTTGTATTGAGATTGATTCTCATATATGGGAGAGGATGCTTCACACCATTATGGCATTATAACATAAACATGGTGTAAATACATTTTATATACTACATAGAATTGAGAATCAGTGTTACTTAAGTGTTTTAGCATGAATAAGTTTTATTATCTCCTCTCTACAAATGGGGGGGGGGGGAACAGAATATTATGGGCTGCAGTTTTGCTCAAACTTCATATGAGTGAAAGGAGATAAAAATTACATCTTTATATGGTTATGAGAGATAAAGATTTCAAATACATAGAAAGCAAGTAAGGACTTGCATGCTCTGCATCAAATAAGGAGTGAGTGATATGAAAGCATTAGCAGCTAAATGAAACAGATGAGCAAGTGTACATTTATGTTAGGCTTTCTGTGCTGATGTTTAGTAGTTTTACTACAGACAGAGGTAAGCAGCTGATTATTATCCCCCAAGAGCGAAAGGAAGCCAGTAAGCAATTATTCTGAATTGTGGTACGAGACACAATGCCTCCCAGAGCTATTTGTAGGCTGATGCAATTTGCATGCCACTGTTGGCTCAAGCTTGTGCTTAAAAAACACAGTTTATCCAAGGTAATATTGTGCATGAGCGGTCAGGTCTGAAACTGAACAAGCTTTCTTGTCTCATCATCTCCTTCCTTGCTTTCAGAGATATTCTGCAGCTTTACTGGTGGAAATGGAAAATCCTCTCCTTCAAACAAAAACGTTGGCTGAAGGAGAGGGGCTGTTTGTGGAGTGTTGGTGGGAGACAAAAGGAGATGTGCATGCTGACTGTTACGGGACTCTAGGAAGGGAAGAAATGCACCAAGTCTTTGTCTTCCATACATGGGGATGGAATTGAAGCAAAAAAGAAAATCTAATTGCATTTCTGAATAATAACTTCTAGTATTTTTAATATTTTTCTATTTTGAAGGACCATAATATTCCCTTGTTCCTGACAGGATGGAAGCTCCTCTGGAAGATTCCTCCTGAACTAACACACAGAAAGGGGTCTGGGTGAGCAAGAACGCACAGATGTAAACAGGCAACAGTTTTCTCATGTTTCCAATGGAAACCTCTCAAGGGTTCAGTGGAAATCTCTCCAAACAGTCACATTCAATGACTCTTTTTCATTTTTGTTTTCAGAAAAGTTTTAATCAGCCTTCAAAAATCCAAATGGTAATGGCATCTGCTTAGTAATAGCTGGCTCAACCAAAATCTGTAGTTAGAGTGTGTTAATATAAGTCTTTGAAATGTGTGCAGGTAGGAGAGTTTGTATATATAGAGATACCTGTCTGTATGTGAATAGATCAAAAAGGTAAAGGTTGTAGTAAAGATGGCATATGAAGCTGACATGCAGACTTCTTTCATACAACTAATGTGTATTTTCCTTTGGAAATAATTTAGACAAGATTTTTTTTTAAATCTATCCTTCCTGTGGCACTGTCCTTTAAATTCTCATTTTCTTCTTTTCAATTTTTCATAAAAGAAAAGCAAATATAACCATTATCAGACTATTTTCTCTGTTTAAAAAGCAGGTCTGTTTCTGTAGTGTGATATACAAAATATGAAAAGTCCAGACTTTGAACAAACATAATGGCATGTAAATTAACTTAGACCTAGAAGAAACAAGCATGTATTTCATATAAATTATTTCATATTTATACATTTCATATAAATTACTGAAGAATTTACACTGTGATATAAGTGTACAGTTTAGCAAACTATACAATTTTAGACAGAAACAGTTGTAAGCAAAACTGGAATGAAGGTAACAAGCTAAATTAAATTAGAAGAGGTGATCTGGGATGTATGTAGGGCCAGCCTCACAAGGCATTCAAAGTGAGCCCAGGTGTTATGCTCATTTAAGTCTCACCAAAATGTCACATACTGCTCATGTCTTACTTTAAGACAGCCCATATTTCTAACCCTGCAAAAGATGAAGAGTAAGTTGTCCCTATCCTATGGTTAATCAAAATCAACATCTTGCTACTAGAGCAAGGAAAAGGTCACCCTGATTTTAGCCCATCACTGCGGCAAATCCATAGTAACCCCTTGAAATGTTAAGCAGTTAAGCATGCTTAAAACAATGTAAATGAGAGAAGAATTAAATCCCAGGAGACAGGTCCATGCCTGGTATAAATATCACTGTTAAAATAATTGTATATATGTCAATACACAGTGAGTGAGAATTTGCTCTCATGTTGTTTCCTGCCCCTCCCATAAATAATTGCATCTTATATATATCTATATATATATCATTAGTCTCCACTCAAAAAAAACCCTACTAAAATAATCTGCTCTTTTAGTTAAATTTAGGATAGTAGAAGCTCTAAAAGGAAGTATGTGGAGGAGAAAAGGGTTTGAGGGGAAAGAAGACTCAGAAATTATCTCTCTTCACCATTGTTTCTCTTGTTCCTCACAGCTCGAACTACATTCCTCATCCATTAAGAGATAATTGTATTTTTGTAATTATTTCCTCCTGTCAGGAGACAACCTGAGAAAAGATCTCATTGTCTCATTCTTTGAAATACACAAAACTTCATTAGTAAGGTTGCTTACTTCAGTTTAACCTATCTAGTGAAATTAGGCTGCCCACACAGCCTATTCTAGTCTGCCAGAAAATCATCTTTTCCCTCTTCTGAGGCTCATGATGAATCTCGCGTGAACCATGCCTGTCTTAAAACCAGGTATTTTTGTTCACTTTGTGACTATTTTATTATCAGCATGTCTGATTTCCTTTAAGTTCTGTGGGTATTATTTGGAAATAATTTTGACAGTGCAGATCCTCAGTACAAGCTTTGCTGAGTGACTCACCACTGCGACTCCTTAAGATTAAAACCAAATTTGGTCTCCTCCCAGTTTCTCAGGGTTGTTATCTTGTAGGCTGTCTTGAAAGTTAAATCAAGGAAGTTCTATCTGAATAATGTCCTAAAACATCTACATTGTAAATAATAAATAACTGTTTCAAGCCACAGGGATGTTCAAAATTTTTGTTTCAAACTAAGATCAACAACATCTACTCAAAAGCAAATCATTCATACGCGAGAGCATCGTCTATTATATGAGCGCAGGATTGATGGGGTTGTCTCCATAAAAGCCATTGAGCAATAGTTATTTACTGAAGTAATCTGAAAAGCAGCACTACTCTACGATCTTGAAACATTTTACCTAGACCATGAACCTTGGCAAGAGAAAAAAGTTAAAATTTTCATGTAAACTCTGTTCCTCAAACTCTTCAATAGAAGCACAGTATGTGCAGATAAACAACTACACAGAAGTTCCAAATGCTTGTCATGACCCTGCTCCCCACAGCTGGATAGCAGAAAAGCCTCAAATAATCATAAAAATACAGGGTTGGTGTTTCAGAGATGGTCCATAATGATTTAATGTCTGGGGATGCACTCAAGAATCCCTTAGGTGCCTTAGCACATTAATTGTAAATTTCTACAGGCAGCCGAAACTTGAGTTCTTGCTCACTAGAAAACATACAATAGGCAGAAACTGAAGAGATTCCTTTGATTTAGATTAGATTTCCCATTTATAATAAAAATATTATGACCTGAGGCTGTTGGTCTCACTAATGACACTGTGACACATTCAGCAGCTTTTTACTCTTTTATTCTGCCTTGAACTAGAGCTTAGAAAACCATCAGAAGTTTCTGTATTTGTGTTCTAAACCATGCTCAATATATACGTGTTTGGTTTCAGCTATTTTCAAATCATGCAAGTTTTGGGGGTGTACTTGTTGGAGCCTCATTCAATATATCACTTACATATCACATTTATGGACTATTTGATTGTGCTTTATTTGTGGTCTGTGTCCCTCCCCAATTCAAATAATCAGTCATGGCAGTTCTGAGATATCCTTGAGGGAATTGAACTTGGTTCCTTTGCAAAGAGACAGAGGGAGCAGTTTCGGCATCATTAAATTTCAATTTAACCCTTCAAATAAGGCTTGAGTATATACTGAAGAGACAAATAAGTTTTGTGCTAACCTTTTTCAGAGGAATGAAGTTCTTTCTAATCCTTTTCTGTGTATCTGTACAACTGTAACTCACTGACCAACAGAAACACCTCAGCCAGTGTTCTAGACGCTGCTGTTAAACATTTTATTTTTCCTTTTAGTAATAATTTGATACAAGGGGTCATTTGTGCTGTTGGTTTGTTTTAAAAAGGATTCCTGCTACTGTAATGAACTTTGTATGTACTATCTTTTCCCATAACATTACCAGTTTAATTCAAAGTGCACCTTCCATGCATATGTATCAAAGCATTAGTATAAAAGTACTTGACAACTAACACTTTAGCTAAAGTCTGCAGCAACACCATCATTTGACTAATTCTACTGACAAGCCACAAAAATACATGTCATAAATGATTCCATTCAAAATGCAAAACTAATACACCTTTTTGTTTTTTCAGGCTGAAGAAGACGGATTCTCTGTCTGGATCAATTTTTACTTATATTCAACTTTTTAATAGCAATTGAAAAATAGATAATGTATCATTAGCATCACAAGAAAAAATATCAAAGAACATTGCAAAATCCATAATTCTAGATGACTATAAAAGTGTGCTAGCTTTTTCTTAATCTGCTCCTTTCATTTTTCTTGCATTGACACATATTCTTTCATGGCATGATTAGAAAGAAATTGTAACCTGATGAAAACATCATCACGATACATTGTATGTGTTCTGTGAAACAAGTATTTTTCACAGCCATGATGGCTTAAAAAAATGCATTTGCTTTTCGAAGATACATGCTGAAAATCCACAAATGTCAAAATGTCACAGTAATCAGACGGGACCAGAGAGAAAGTAGGCATATATCCCAGGTACTTGCCTAAGCAGCTGCAGCAGAGATCCTTATTACTGTTTCAATTGTAGCTGAAATGTATTTCCACACAGACAAATTGTGGGAGTATGTACACGACACTTAAGCTCTGCTTTAACATCCTAAGTGAGGCTTATTGCTAGAGCCTCTCCAGTTAGGTTATTTTCATCCTGAATGGGACATGCCTTATATAATTTAACATACGGCAGTACAGACATATCAGAGAGGTTTACAATGATGATTCTGACAAGAAAATTATTTCTGAAACAAGCTTAAACACTTGAGTAAGGTACTCTGAGTTAAAAATTGCTATTACTATTCTACTGGCATAAACATCCAATGCACACACAAAGGAAGGAAATGATTAGGAATCATTGAATCCTTCTGCTGGAGCAGACCAGCAGCCATTCTTCCTATTGGCACAACCCATTTTGTTTTGCCAAGACTGTCTCTCCTGCATGCAAACAACCTGCATGCTATGTACAAGGTATGCATATATAAATATACATATGCACATACTGGTCAATCACAGCTAATGTTTTAAATGTTTTAATGTTTTTATGTTTTAAAAAAATAACTAGTCATATACACTAGAAACCAACACTGTGTTAAGAGCACACCTATAGCACTTTGCATAAATAAACTGTACATTTTATACTTCAGCATCAAATTTTTAGTATGATTTGCTAAGGAGATGTGGGTAATCACCTTGTGCATAAGCATGGTTTTGTGTCTGTTTCCTGTCTCTTCTCCTATCTCCTTGCATGGTCTATTTCAAATGCTTGTTGAAATATGAGACATGAGCAGAGGTCTCAAAGATTCAAATATCTCAAAGATATTTCAAGAAAATAAAGTAAAAAGACATATTGGCAGGGAAAGTCGACAAGGAGTCCCACATGGTAAAACACTGGGCAGAGATTAAAGCAAAGCCTACACTAAAATCATTTAACTAGGAGACAAGCCTGAAGAAAACCTGACTCCTCCTTCTAGAGCTCATAATCTGCTTGCAAAGCCTGGAGAAAGATGCAACCCATGCATTTCAGCAGCTGTGCAGAGAAAGGCAAGACAGCTTATTTGGCTGACCTTGAAGGAAGTTATGCCTGTGAAGTTGAGTTTGTTTCTTGATCTACACAAAACACGTTGTCTGTGAACTGAGACAACCAGCATCGAACACAGGTGATGAGAGAAGGATGCCAAAAGAAGGATCATGGCCAAGTTTGTGAGTGAAAGCACCGGCAGGCTCTGGCCGTTTGAGAGATCAGTTACACTCTCTGGAATTCTCTTTGAATAGAGATGGGTGGATTTTCATGTTTTATGTATTATGGAATGTCTCAGTTGTTCTACTGTATAATGTGTATGTGATATTACAGTATCCATAAGGAAGAGGAACCTTTCTCCCACCTATAGGCCTAAAAGTGTTGAGAAAAAGAAGTCAACTAACACATAACCTCTTAAATTAGTGCCAATGAAGCAGTGATTTGGTATAATAAGGTGGAAGTTTATCATGTGAACTAATAAGAGCATTTTAAGATCTGTACTTAATTCGACCAATAGGGAAAAGCAACTGTTATATACAATGAGTAGAGAAGATAAAGGTATTTGTTCACTTCAGTATCTCTGTTGGCTTGAATTTCACTAGCAGAAAGTCAACAGCACAGGTTGACAAATGGACAAAAATTTCACTTTCAACACACTGAGTTTTACTGAAGGAAGTTGCAGAATCTGAAAAAATACTAAGATGCTTGAATTATATTCGACACTACTACTACTAAGTGATTCATACTGTGTATTATAATCAAAAGAGGTACTGAATAATTATCTCTGAAAGATTATTAGAGAATAATGTGTTTATGTGAATACTAGCATATTGAAATACATATATGAAAATGAAACAGAATGTGGCAACAGCAACAAATTTGAATAAAGGCATAATGTTTGACCTACTAATAGCTATTTATAAAGTAATTTAACATATTCTAAATACTCTTTGGAATTTTTTTTGTTTATTGAATGCATATTTACTAGTCAATGGAAGGCGCTTTCTTTATGGCTGACAGAACTAAAAGCCACATTCAGGACTTTACCACAAAATTGTAATGTTTAGCCTTTTTGATGTTTTCCATAAAATCCTCAAAAGACAAAATTCTGTCATATGCTTATTCCACAAAGTGTTACACAGCAGCATGGAAAATAGTCTAAGGCAATCCTATATAAATCATCAGAATACATTACACACACACACGTCTCAAACTTGCTCATAAATGCAAGTTTGCATATATCAGACAGTACCTTTCTATTACAGATATTTAGTACTTAAAATATTGCAAAACTTTGTGACCATACCAAGAGCTTTCCAAACAGTAAAAAAGAAAATTATTGCAAAATACAGAAGATGCCATTTTGCGTCAGGCAGTTCAAGAAGGAGCAATTATATATGTGTGTGTGTCTGTGTGTCTGTGTTAGTTAGACAGTCTATTGGGGGGGGGAGGGGTCGAAGTGAACAGAGCAGTACTTCTGCCCCAGGCTGTATGATTCAAAAGTTGGAACTAAAGGAGAAAACATGCCTTCTTTAAGGACATGCGCCCGGTGAAGATTAATATCCTTGATATTCTGAGGTGTACATATCAACCCAGCAAAACATCAGCCTTGTGACATGTGGTGGTGTTGGGTACAGATGTGTTTGGAGTAAGAAATGGTCTAACAGTAATTCACTAAAACTCCCACAACAGTCCTTGAGTATCTGTTAAGATTACCAGCAGTGAGAAACATAATGATTGTGAATACTGGAGTATTTTTGTTAAGAATACCACCTCCACGGTAAAAATGTTGTTAGTTACCACAGCAGTGTATGGTATAGGAAAAGTACAACTGCAACCACAACCACAACCACCCACAATGGTATTTAATAAGCTTATCAAAAGATGTACACACACAAACTCTTTTGAGTGTTGCCTAATGCAAGGTGCTGGGACCACCTCCTTCCACTGACTACTGTGGGGTACTAAGGCCTGGAATCCTTAAACACCATTCTTAAAATGCCTAAGCCACATGAGGGCAGATGTCACAGAAAACTGCGACAGGTGAGAAGAGGTCCCTTAAGTGTTAGGCTGTCAAATGTGTTTGACTTGGAGAATACATTTTTTCTCAGATATCACTGTCCTCCTTTCTGAAAATGTGGCCCTTTAAATGACCCCCTTTTCTTGAATGTATCTTCCTGTGTCTTCTCCTTCCTTTCTTCTACTTATTATTCTCCCCTCTTCTTCAGCCCTTTGCCCTTACCTTTCCCACATGCTGTTAAGCCTGATTTTTAAAGCAGAAAGTAGTCCTACTTAGTGAAGCTTAAGTTAACAGAGAGAAGGGAACAGTCCTTTTTCTACACTTTCTCTGCTCTTTAGACAATTAGCGTTGGAGAAGGTTGGTTGGGAGCAGGTGGCCGAGTCCCACCTAAGGGATTCGAAACAACTAGGTCAAAATGTTACGTGGAAATCAATATTACATTAATATAATACAATATTGAAATATTACACTAATATAATATAATAGCAAAATCAGCAGATTAGAAGGATCTTTCTTACTGGACAGAATGGAAATGTTTAAAGGCAGGTTTAAAGGATGACAGGTCTTTCTTTCAAGACCAGTGGAAGACTCTAAAAAGAGTGTTCAGAGTATTTTCAGAACTGGTAGTTTCACTTTGAGAAAGAAGGAAAAATCATTGTTCATCAAGGGAGTGCCCTCTGTGAAATTCCTAATGATGGCAAGGGCAGAAAAATGAGAGCAGAGCAGATTCTTTATAAAAAATAGAATTTTTTAAAAAAAGTAAATATGCTTTTAAAAAATGCTTAGAGAGAATAGCGGTCAAAGCATCCATGATCCTGCTGTGAATTTTCTTAAATTATACCAAAAGTAGTCCAACTTTGTTCATAATCTGTATCTACATAAAGTCATCCATGGAAATTGAACAAGCAGTTACTTCTCTGTAGTGCCAATCTATATTCACATCCTAATACTACCAATCCCCAAAATCATGAATATCAGACCTCTCATCTATGAAAAATTGGTTTAGCTATTGAAAGAATCTTTACTGCAATATTTACAACATCTAACAAAAAAACCCAAAAAAATAACACTGGCTGTAACAGAGACCAACAGCCACCAGCCAGTATTTCTCCAAATACGCTTTTTCACTCTCTCTCACTTTTTCCTTTCTGTGGTGTCTATCTTTTCTACAGGCTCCCTCACTGGCATTTACAATGGGCTGCCTCAATTCAGATCTCTACTGCCTCACATATCTCACCAAGGAATGGCTTTTTATCTGCTGACATATTTGTACCATCTGGGGGAAAAGCAGCAACAATTTGGCAGCAGAAACAACAAAGAAGTCCCAGTCATGCCCCTTTGACGTCTTCCAGGAGTCCTTTCTCATAAAAATCAGAATACAAGCAATTTCAACTTTGTTCCTCCCACTCAGGGAGAATGTAACTTCAGTGGAACCAGTGACCTCATGCAAATTCACAGAAACAGTATACATAGAAAGATGTCTATAGAAAACTGAGCTAAAGCTGAATATATTAATGTACATAAAAACAGAGGCAGAGGCACCTACCTAGCATGAGGAAGGAGAAAAAATAAATTCATTGCTATGTACCTGTCTAGTAGAAAGGAAAGGACTTTGACTAATTCCACCAGGAATCAAGGTCTAGGGAGACCAAATAAATTTTATCAACATTGCCATTGTCTTCAACCACAGGTTAATTGCATAAGCTTGTATACTGAGAACTTAAACCTTGGAAACCAGGGAGCTTAAACTGACTCCAGTTGGTCCAGGATTTACTTGTCAGCATAGCAATGTGACATGTCACCTTTGCATAAGTGAGTGCAAACTCCTTAGTGAAACTCACATCCAAGCTCTTGAGATCCATTTGGGATTTGAGATCTCGTGCATACTTCTCTAAATCAGAGATAGGCATTGACCAGACGTCTCAACCATCTGGCTCTCTTCTACCCCAGAAATTTCAGGGAAGCCAATAAAGTGTAATGCATTTCTTTTTTACATTTTCTTTCAACAACATAGTGAGGCCACCTCCAATTCTGAAGTAGAGCAGAAATGGAGCTTTCATCTCTGTAAAAAGTTAATTTCAAATGCTAGCAGAGCTCACAGGGTTTTCAGCACTAAGCATTCTTCAGTATGCCTAGCCTGCAACTCTTAGACGGCAAGCAAGATAAATATTCTAAGTACATGTACTACGCTACATGTATTTTTCACACATTCAGAGTTGTCCAGGAGCTCAGAAAAAACAGGCAAAATAAATAAATAGTTTGAGTTATGTAATGGAATGAATGGCTACTAAACACATCTCTTTATGAGAAGCTTGTCTCAAGGTTTGTATATAGGCAAGCAAGCACAGAGAGAGAAAAAAGCACTGAAAAGTGTAAAAGACCATGTGGGTGGCTACCCCAGGAAAGAAAGCCAACAGGAACACAAGAAACAAATAGAGAGAAGCAGCAAAAGATGGGAAGAGTAAAGCACTAGAAGGCCAGATACAATATTTGCCATCGTCCATGAAACCCATGTACTAAGAGGTAAAGTAGCCTTAGGTTCACTGTATGGCAGAACAAGCTGTGAAGGAAGAATGAATTACTAGATTTTACAGTATGTTTCTCATGTATCCGAATTCAATAAAGGCTGATCCCAAATATGAGGTTTTCATTGTGAGCTATCCCCAGTGGTATTCTCTACATTTCAGAAAATTATGAGCTTCATTAATAACAAAAGAGTTACTATGTAAAATAGCTTCCCTCACACCTAAGTGGCACACAAACCAAATTTACACCACATTATCAGTTGGAAGTCACACAACCTAAACAAATTTTCAAGACCACATCTCTGACATTGATGTTTATTGTAAAAACACGGACATTCCAATCAAAAGTTTACACCTTGCAGGAGGCATTTAGAAACACATCACAAGACAATGATTTCAGATGCAGAAAGCTTTTCCTTTTTCAGTCCCAGCACAGCACGATGGGATTTCCTGTATTAACCTTTGAAACAGAGGTTGGATTCACTCAGAAAAGAGTGAATCCAAAAATATCACTGCAAAACTATTACTTTGCTATGGCAGTCAAGAAGGACAGACTCAAAGGAAGCAAAATGTTCCTTCTCTTCTGTATGGTGAGCAGGAAACTAGATCACAAAAGTATCAGCATATTGCACTCTGAGAGCAAAAGACTAGCTAGGTAAAGAGGGGGGAATTGAATTAATGTCAAAGTTCATGGAACAAAATATTTATTTACAGCATCCAGAGAACCAACACCTTTTCATTTATAGGCAGAGGAAGGTATATATACAAGAATAGATAACGGGTATAAAACCACTTAGCTAGAAGGTCTGAGGTATTTTACAGGATCCTTGTGTAACCTAAGAAACAAATTCATTCAGCTTTCACTTTAGTGGGACATAAGAGGTCTCACTCTCACACAGTAAGTGCTCAAATCACAACAAACTTGTGCTTTGGCAGTTCTCCAACAAAGTTTGAGCATTTCTTGATACTTCCTGGGAGCATGTTATTTACATACTTACAATCTATCACAATTAAGCTTACCAATGATATCTTGAGAAGTTTTCTGCTTCGTCCTTTAAGCAGTTTTGTCACTGAAGGCAATAGGCATCATATAGTAGGATTTTGAACACTTCTGCTCTTATATTTTGATAGAAAGAGGCTTTCTGTGGGAAAACCACAGATAATAAATCATTGAAATACTAAACTATGTTGATAGCACATCTTTTTTAACAGTATGCAGTGTCACATGGTGTGCTGCTGAATAAACTATGCCTCTGGAAGAGGCTTTCACATCTGTTAATGGAAATTTGTACACATTCACATGCTCACATTTTATGTTCCAATTTTTTTTCTGAATTTGTACTTCTACAAAAAGATCCAAAATCTTAGGAACAAGTACGGCTGGGATAGAGTAAATTCAAAGAGTAAAGATACAGTTTTCTTTTTTTTCCTCTCCCTCTCATTAGTTGAAATCAGCAGGAAATCAGGGGAAAACCCAATGATGGGAATTTAAAAGGAGGGCACTATAGACCAGAAAGGACATTACAGAAGATAGAGAGGGAAGCAGAGGGAATCCAGAAAATGGATATCAGCCAAGACGAAAAAAGTACCGGTCCTATCATGTTAAACTTGAATTCATAGAAAACCTCTTGTTGATTCTGAGCTATTTGTACTATATCCTTCCAAAACCTTGATCATAAAATTCTACCACTTTTCATCTCAACTCTAGACACATTACATGGGGACTAACATTTTCCTAACTGCCCAGCAGTGCCACTGCCAGGATAATGGCAATAATGACTACATATGTCTAGGCACTCAGAAGGACCCCACTCCCAAAATCACAGTCATGGGCACAATGCTAAGACCTGAGAGAGATACTAAGAAAAAAAAAAAAAAAGTAGGAAAGTAGTACAGATCTAAGCAGAAGCCAGAAAAAAATTAATAAAACTTGCTTTATTCAATCAATTAATTGCTTTGCAAATATATTCCTTTGATAAATGTCTTTTTTTTTCCTGAACTATATTAACTGGCCCAATGATATTCTCCTTAAACGATGTATTTTTTATTCCTTTCATAGGACCTTTTTTAGAACTTAAAAATCTTCTGAGAGTTACCCTTACTCAGACAAAGCGGTTGTTTTGTTCGATTTTGGTGAGAAAGGTCCAGTTTTCATGTGTAATCAGTCATTAATTTAACTCTCTCGAAGTCTTAATAACAAATTTAATCCCTACTAACCATGAAAAAGAATAACAGGACTGTCTTGTTACCTTCTTATTTTACAGAATCACTAAACAAATGAAGTGCAGACATATACAGTGTATTCTGACTCACTGCACATCATCAACCTGAAAGGGCTGGGGAAAGGGAATATGGAAAGGGAATGGGGAAAACTACCAGTACTGGCCTTGTTGTGCTAACAGGTTTAAAAGGAGGTTGGCCAAGAGTATTCCAGATGGCTGAGTTTTATATTAACTGTTCACAGAGTGAAATGGGCTGTTGCTGTGAGTGATGTCCCACATTAGTAAATGTTGGTCTTTCTCATCACATACATCATAAGTTATCTGTCTTCCTGATGCTATCAGTCCTCTCAAGATGCCTCAACCATGACAAGAAATAATGAGAGATTAATTAAGCTGTTAACCTGTTCTGTAGTACTAGCCATTGGGAGAGGGAAAGATGGTCCTTCATGGAGAATCCTGTCACTACACCGTACCTTGGAGAACAAATGCTCTGAATTAGCCCAGGACTCTACAGAACACATAGAATTGGCAAGAATGACATTTTAGAAAATTTTATAAAAGAGGATTTAGGCTGCTGTGATTACAGCTCATGCATAAAATGATCCACCATTTCGAAGGGTACAAATGATGACAACTTTAGCAAAGTAGAAGGTACCCCTTAGACATCTGATAAATGTCCAGCCCATGCAATATTTTCCAGGAATAAACACATGCTGCAGCTGGCAGGGACACAAGTAAAACAACAAGGCAAAGCTACTTGAATATATCAAATACTCAAAAAATCACACACAGCAGTACTGGCTGAGATTGGGAAAAATTATTTCTCTTCCTTGTAAAGAAGAATACTTAAACAAAATAATGTATCACCTTGTCCATTTGAACTTATTACTAGAACAAATAAGCTTGTGTGTAAATAGAAGCAACACAGAAAACAGTGCTGTGTAGTAGAAGCAGGTGAAGCATATGGGGGCTTACTTTCAACTAGTCTGGTATCATGGAATGAATGCTCCTGGTTTATTTTCATTTGAAGGAACCCTAGTTCATGTACTCTGAGAGTGCTCCATGACAAAAAGGAAGTGCAGTCAGAGGAGACAATCAGGATATTCCCTCCAGAAGTGCTAATGCTAATATTGACACAAAGTTTGCTTTCAGTGAAAAAGAAAGAAGCATAATACATAGCTATTATTCAGTGCGGTTTTGTTCCCATAATAATGAATTAGATTCTCGAAAAGAAACCTCAGAATTTAGAGTTCAATACCATGCACATGAAAATCCCTATTTGTATGCACACAAATCTGTACAGGTTGGCTTCAGTGGGACTATTATGTGTTGCCTTTTCAGCAACACAATTAGAATGTGCCTTCACAGTTACCTGCAGATACCTCCACCCATGCTTTCAGTTGAGTTACCTGAGCACAAGGTCCTAAAGGCAGGTCCTACAAAGCAATAGAAATCACATTCTGATATGTCTACATGAATTTAGCACTTCATATCATTCATGTTTCTCCAGTTCATTATATGCACTTTACTGGATAAACACGCCCTTCGCTATCAAAAGGGCAATGCTTGGCTAAATGGATGGTTTAAGATTCATACCTTAAACAGAGCTGAGCATTGTAAGCCAAGCAAAATGTAGGGTGAACTACAGAACAAAGAGTACATCATAAATTGATGACATGAAATAATTATTGCTTTAAAAACTTGATAGTACTATATATAAATTTCACATATGTAAAAATACAATCACTTGCATTCAATTATTTTCCCTGTTTAGTTGGAATTCAAACTTTGGTATAAAGTCCTGTTACAAATAGCCCCTTGCTATTTGCAGATGAGTAATTTGAGCCAGTTTCTGGGATCACATAAAGCTGATGCATTCAAATGAAGCAACATATGAAAAAATTAAAGAAACATCCTTACCAGAATGCCCACTTTCATAGGGCAGTAAGTGTAGCAAGGGAAATTACTTGGGTTTTTCCTATTTGAAAAAGACCCTAAATCTATGCCTTTGTAATTGTGAAAGGTATTAAGAGTTTTCAGAAATGACATTATTCTCTAATGCTCCTGTCCATTAATGGAGGACATTCATTGTACTTATTAAGACGGTGAAGAATCATTAGACTGGTGGGAATGAGGGAAAGAAAATTGAAACATTCCTTGCTAAGAAACTAATTTAACAAAAATGACAGGAAGTCAGTGGAACCAAAAAGTGGGAGATGTTAGAATTATGTCTACTCGTTTGAGTCATGCTTGATGCCGTCCACAAAGACTGCTTTGAAGAAAATCATCCTGGTCCTCCTGCTCTCTGTATGTTTCCACAGATTACTCCCTATTCTTTCTACCGTCTTCTGACAGGATGTCTGTGCACCTACTGTATCCTCTGTAATGTTTTCTGAACAGGGACTGACCTCTTCAACACTACTGGTGTTCCTACTGCACTGCCTCAGATGGCTTTAAAAGGCTAAAGATACACTATGTTATATTCTGGATATATAAGTGAATTGCAATCCTTTCAGTTCACCAATGCATATGAAAGGTTGTTGATCTATCAGGGCTTGGAATGCACACCCGAAAGGCAGCAGGAACCATGCAGCAGTGTTAGGAAGGAAACACTTATCCTTTTTTTTTTAGATTTCAGAATGTTCCTTATTGCTACTGGAAAGACCTGTGCTCATCCTAGTATTTTGGAAAAACCCAGGGATGGCGAATGCTGTGCTAGTGGTCATCTAGCAGCCTGGGAATTAGCCTGGGATATGAGAGCTGAACACATATTTGGATTTGATCTGATTCAGATTCAAGAATTAGATCTTGCTGTTCTGCATCCACAGAAACTGTCCTAGCACAGATAAAATACATCGGTGGTCTGGCACAATTTTTTTTTTTTTTTTAAGTGGAAAAGATAAGACATAAAGAATATCCTAAGTTTTTAGTCTGGAGTGCTGGGTTTCATACAGTATACAAGATACTGATATTTTTTCCCTAGTCCTAGTTCCCAGTACTGAACATCAGATCCCCACACCCTGGATGAATTTCCCAGGCTCCAGGTATTTTTGGGGTCTTGGGTTTCTCTGCTTTTGAGAAAAAACCAAACAACTCAGTTTTGGAATACAGTATGTTTTTTCTCTCAAAATGGAAAAGACAAAGAAAAGCAGCTCCTACCAAAAGGGAAAGAAATCCATTATCATAAAATTCCTCACTAGCCATGGTTTGTGGTAGAACAGTAAACAGAGATGATTTCCAAAACAAAGTCTGCAGCAGTCTCAAGTCTTCTAAAGTGGTTAGGTGGTTGACTCGGTGTTTCAGAGCTTCACAGCTGAAGTTGTTACTTCAGAAGTGAACTGTAAGACTGACTACACCTATGGGACAGTGCCCACCACAACACAAGGACACAACTACTAGAATTATCTTTTTCCCATCATAAGAGATAGTGGTGGCCCAAAAGTCAGTTCAAGACCCCAATTTCCAAACTTTAGTTTGTAACTCAGAACCTTGGTGCTGCTTTGTCCTATTTCTAGTATTAACCTGCAGACATATGATCTGAATCAAAACACAGGGAGCAAGAGATGTTCCATTCACTGGTTTGCTATTTTAAATCCAAGAATGACAGTAGCAATAACTGTGGAGCTGGAGGTGTAGGGAAGCAGCCCAGGGAGAACAGCATTAGCACGGCTTTAGTGTGCAGGCTGCCAGGAGCAGAGGATTCAATGTGTGGGTTTGAGCAACCAGGGTGTTTGGGGAAGGGAAATCAAGCAGGTGGTGAATAGGAAAGCTGGATCAGTAAGTGGAAAAAAGCTGTCAGGGGAATCATTAGAAGCAGTTGCCT
This sequence comes from Corvus cornix cornix, assembly GCF_000738735.6. Taxonomy (NCBI): domain Eukaryota; kingdom Metazoa; phylum Chordata; class Aves; order Passeriformes; family Corvidae; genus Corvus; species Corvus cornix. The sequence goes on along the minus strand of NC_046333.1, from coordinate 117,555,210 downwards.
GGCCAGGTCCCATTTAGAAGCAGCAGCTGTGCCAGCCTGATGAGGAGAGGGGATGCTGCTCCACGCCAGATGTGCACAGTGTGAGCACGCTGTGTTGGCTGCCAGACATGGGGAAGAACGAAGACGGAAGCCGTAGGGAGGGTGATAGGGAGAAAAGGGAAGCAGCTGCCAGGTTATTCCAGGAGCCAGATGCTGTGCACAGAACAGCGTGTACCACTGTTGCAGCCCTGTGATCTCTGAGCTGTTCCTGCCTAGAGTAAGGGGTTAAATAAATGTCCAGGGGAAAAAATATTTCAGAGGCTGTAGGTGCTGATTAGGCTGATTTCATGTCTTTGTGATCACTTCCTGCAATCAAGATGAGCTGGAATTTTCTGCTTGAGCTACAGCTTAATTTTATCACTGTGGAATACCTAAGAATTATTTCTTGGACTAGGCACTGGTTTAAAACTGCAGTGAAGGATATTAAATTTTGTTCTGCCATCTGCCTTATAAAGTCTGATTTTTCTCTTCATTAGCCCAACTGTAATTACTGAATTCACTCAAAATAGACATGTCTGACTCCTTCTGAAGCTGACCTGTGATGAACACCGCGGAACCCAACAGACCAAAAGTCTCAAGACAGTGCCTTGGGACTACAGCCATTTATTTCGACTATGGGCTGCCTCTACTCTGCATTCTTATTTCTTCGGCCATCTTTCACTGAAACTCTTGTAATGTATGGTAGAGATTATATTTCTGACCATATAGGGAGGTCTGAGCTTTAGCTGGAATAGTAGAATCCAACAAAATGTTTGTCTCTTCTCCTTCACTGCAAAATTTCATTATTTCATACTTAATTTTCTGCATTTTTCATTAAGTTCCTGTTTTGCCCCACTTTCAATTGTTGTATCAGTAAAATACTCCTTGTCTGTTTAGGGAGGTCTCATTTTTTTTTAAAATCGTAATTTTTTATACCTAAATCTTTCAAGCAGAATTCTGACACCTCATTCCTCTATTGTTGCTCCTGGCATACAAAAGAAAAAGCCTCTGAACTGAGTTAAGCTAAACCAGCATTTTCTGTACTTCTACTTACATTACAATTCCTCAAAGGGAGCATATCTGTTTTACGGAGCTTCTTTCTGCCTGTTCAAAAGTCACAATATAAATAAATATCTATTTTTATTTCTCCCAAGAGATCTAAGCTAACTGCTATAATATATAAAGAAAGTAGGAGCATGTTTTATGAAACAGAAAATTCTATCAGCAACATTGTACAATGAGATGGATGAGACTAATAATTCAGTGTGATTATATTATTATAGAAGCTTAATCTGTCTATTGTCTAAGGCAACTATGCCAGGAGATTTCCAGTCTTTTAAATGTGTACAGTATTCGATGTTTATGCCATTTTCAAATGTCTAAAGGGATAAAAACAGGCACATGTTAATACTTCCTAGTCATTATTCATGAATTGAGTTATACTGTAGTTGATCAGAGAGGTCACATAGCCACATATTCAATGTAGACAGAATGGAACAACATTTTAAAGCAAAAAGATGCATGTGCAAATGCAAAATATGTTCTGCTAAACTGAGGACTTTGATAGATTTTCTTTTTAGTCCAGTAAAAATATAAAAATAATAAAAATAACAATAGTAAGATTATTTTTTATTTTAAAATGTTTAAAAACATGGATAAAAAACCAAGCATTGTAGTAAGTTTTATTCAGATATTTTTACCCTCCTTTAAAGAAATATACTGTTAAAATACTATGGACCATTTGTATTTATGCAGACTAACACTCTAGTATTCCACACATTTAGATAAAAATGGGAAAAGTATGATTCCCTGCAATATTATTATGATTATTAATATTGTTGTTGTTGTAGCAAACACCTCAGAAAAGTTCTATAATCACCTTGTACTCTAAACTCAGATCTTTAGCACAGCTTTAATTCTGTCTTCAATTTAAATAAAATCAGTTCTTGAGCTTATAGTCTGAATTGCTAGCATGAAATAGAAAAGACCAGACCGTGGTCCCAGCTCACAACACCTTAGTAAATAGTCCTTTGTGAGTTTGCACTCTGAATTAACAACACCATTCACAAACTTCTCACTTTCATATGACTACAATGAAGCTGGTGAGAAATGATGAAGGTGAACCATGGGCCACTAGTCACAAAGAATTCTGCTTTTCTAGCTAGTAAGTCATTCTTTAACTGCTTACTCCACCCTGTTAAAACCCCCACAGAAAAGTTCTTTTCTGTAGGACACCAACCCTCTCTGACTGATTTATTGCCTTAATTTCTCCCTCCTACTCCATATATAATTTGAAGTAGGCAATGAAACACTATAAAATGCTTGGTTGAAGCTGATGGGTGTAACACAGAGCCCGTCATCAAAACCGGAGGACAGGATTCCAAGCAGCAACATTAAGACAGCTTAACAGCAGCATCATTATTGAGTTCATATTAAAAGATGCTTTTGAAATTCCCAGAATGAGACAATATTTAAGAAGCATATCTTGTTTTTCACTGAAATCGGTATTTATATTTGTGATAATGGTTATCATATGCTTTTACAGAACTTACCCTCTGCTTAAAAACTACTGTGGCTAGTAAATATATCTATTTAACCATAAACATACAATAGAGAGAAAGATGCCCAACATATTTGGACAATCTAGCCCTGATAAAGACAAGTATTTAATCAGATGCTTAATCACGTGTAAGGAGTACAAATGGACTCAAATTTTCTTCATGCTGCTATTTACATGTAAGACTCGATCACACAGACTGCAACTCACAAGGAATTTTCACCAAGATATGCACTGAGGTCAGCACAATGCACGTCACAAGTATTTTCATACTTAAATCATTGCTTCAGCTCTCACAAGCACCTCAGGAAGAGGAATTGCTGCTTGAACTGGGGAACTGAGAGAAGCCACTAGACCAGAAACTGTGAAATGAAAGTGGTAGAAGTAGTGCAAACCTTTCTCTGCCTTTATTTATCAAGATGAGATGAAAATAGCCTTGTCTCAGAGAAACTTGCATGAAGTATCTTTACCATTTCATTCCAAATCTAAGGAGGCTTAATATAAAAGCTAACACACTTTGCAAGAATGCCCCCCACTAGAAAGAGGTAAAGATGATAATATATTGTAATTGTCTTAGATCGTTCTGCCAATTATCATTTTTAAATAATGTTCTGTTTTGTTCTGAGAAGCTCGTACTCCTTTAGTCATACTGTGGTCAATAACATTATTCTGATGGATTTCTCCCCCAAAATAGCAGATTTTTATCTATTTGACCACCATCACACAGACAGAAAGAGCTAACTGAGGAGTCTTGTGTGAAAGATGGAAGGCAGAAACACAACACCTGTACTCCAGGCTACTTCATCCAGCACTTGAATTAACACACATCCTTTAAGTAGCTCAGTTTCCCATTTTACACATTGTTTATAACTGCTTTTCTGCAAATAATCAGAGACTTCAGTGGAATTATCCCCACGACACACTTAAATCTGACTTGCCAGTCTGACTTAGTTTTTCTTCTGCATTCTGCCACAAGCCCTTACAAAAAGGAGTCAATCAGAGATGTACCTGAAGCATAAAACTCAGAAATATTGGCAGCACACAAAATTCCCTTAGCTTTTATTATTCATCAGATTACAGTATGCTTTCCAAACTAATTTTCTGGAAGTATTTCCTTATTATCCACCCTTAACAAGAAAGAATACTTCCCTTGGTCAGAACACCCTCTGCCATAAAGACAGCCACATAACTACACTTTCTGAACTAATGCTGTGTCTCACCTCAGTTAAATACAGTGGGATGGTAAATATATACTTTATCTATACATCTCTTTAAACTCAAAATCCTTTGCATTGGCCCAACAGGAACTGCAGTGAAAGAGATCTTCTTTTTTAAGCTACCCAAGCCATTAATAAATGTTTGGGGTTTTCTTTCAAAAATTTCCGAAATACCCATAAGAGCCTGGTTTGGAAAACTCTGTAGGAAATACAAGGATTCAGTTAGTTTTCCTTTTTCTTCTCATTCTCACCCTTCGCCTAAGAGCTGTCTTGGTAGTTCTCCTCGTTTGAACAGTAATTTAGTACATATGTTTATTCCCGCTTGTATACTTAAAGCATTTTATAGTTCCTAATTTCCTAGTTATAAGATTATACCCTCTGATTTCCATGGCTCCCTGCCAAATATAACAGTTTATTCTGTAATATTGAAAACATATGCAGAAGCTTCAGCAAGCCTGATTTCCCTCCTGTCTTTCACTTCTTTCACAAATGTTCTTTCTGAACAGACCGATTGCCTCAGACCTTTTACATTTCTTTCTTTTCTTCATGGGCTCACTGCAGTCACTAACTACCATCCCTTGCAATATTAACTGTTTCAGAAATTGCTCACCAGATATTCCATAGTAAAGGTGGCAAACTCCGAGCAGAAGTAAATTGTGCAGATGGAGTTCCATGAGTGTTCATCTGCCTTAGTGGTGTTGCAGGCCCACCTAAAGGAGGAGGCTTTGGACTCCAAGTTCCCCCAGCCTGTGAAAGGCACTGCCATATCTGAGGATTTGCATACGGGGCAGACTCACAAAGCAGCTGTATCCAGCAAAAGCAGCTGCCATGGTATTCCCCAACACTGCTCTGCTTATGCCCAGCAGAAAAGCTGTTTGCATTGGGTTTTGTCTTGCACATCACCCTTGCTAACAAATTTCTTTATTTATTAATGCAGTGATAACACATCACCTAACTCATATCTATCAGAAACATTTTAAAGATTTCATGCAGATCAGGAAAATCCTTTCTGAAATTGTTCTCACTAAAATCCTACAGGGAACACGACAATTTTGACTGAAAGGACAGTTGAACATATCCTCTGTGCTTAGCGTCCTCAGCCTTTCCACAAAGCCTCTGCCTCCACCTGCATAAACATTTCCTAGTCTGCTTTTTTATTCTGCCCTCAGAGATCTGTAATAGTTCCCTGTGATTGCTCTTATGCCTTTCCTGTGCTTCACTTCAATCAAAGCTGTCTCTGCACTGGTAGCCAAACCACATGTCATTTCATCCTTTCACCAGAGTGTTCTCCTTTGTCTCCCATAGCGGAGCTGCAATCCATTTTAAAGTGTCTGTGACCCCGTTAGACTGCACAGGAGAAAAAAAAAGCACATAATGTGTAATCTTGGAGAAAGGGGAAAAAATGATGAGGCAGAGCGAGTAAAGGCCTAAGTTTGAGACTTTCTACTTTATCTAGTGAGGCAAAACCCCCCACCACCTGCAGAGAAAGCCTGCCCATGGAAGGAAGCTCGTGCCACTCAGGGCAATCGTTCACCTTCCCACTCCACTCTGCAGGTGACCACAAAGGCACAGGCTTGCTTTTGAAACTTGATTCACACTAGAAGTAATACTAGGAAGAAAAACAGAGGTTAAACTGTCCTGAGCCATGAAATTCAAACAAAAGCATCTGCTGGTTATTTTTTCCTTATGCCAGACATAGTAATGGGACATTTTACTGTGATGCCTCCACTCCCTTCAGCAGCTACAGGAGGGGTTCTGAAGAAACATCTGCATTGTCACTGACCACACAGTGATTTGTCCATGTTTCCATTCACAGTTTCTTGCCATGCTCCATTTGTATCTTAAATCTAGCTGGCTAAAAACTTCACAGAATATATTGTTTAACTAAGTAATACCCAGTTAAAACTCTAGGTAATTGACAATTATTTTGTGCAGGACTAACAATGTGAACTGGTTTGAGCCCCCTAGCTCACTGTCACACACACAGTGTGGTGCCTGCTAAGGCACCACACCCACAGCTGACCTGCACCCACACCTACACCCTGCACATCCAGGGAGGCAATGGTGGCCGGACCTGAGCAGTACAAACATGTCTCCTGGAAAGCAATTCACTCTTCTCCTAATGCAAAACATTATTCCTATGCCATGCAGATAAAGTATAACAGCTAATGAGATAACAGGGAATAAACATCACTTGTGGTCATTTATCAGTGTATGGGGGTTTTATTATAACTGACTTTCATCTCTGATGTGATCAGGATGAGCTGAGTCTTGAGATGTACCCCAGAAGGTCTTGACTGTGGCACTCCAGTCCAGCTTCAGCAGCAAGTATCTTCAAAACTACAACAAACATTTTAATTATGTTTTGAACTAGAAACTGTGAATAAAAAGCATGTTTGCTATATTTTATACAGTAATTTTTTTCAGAAAAGAGTCATAAATTGAGTAGGAGTGACTAAAATTAGAGTGTTAGGAAAGACTAGAGTTTGTTAGATTAAGAACTTAATCTGTAAATACTGCAAAGTTATGTGAAATGGCTACTGTTTCTGAAAATTAATTTTCCCCACTGTATTGCCTTTCTTGATCAAATCATGTATTATTTTTCTCAAAGAATGCTGAATTACAGTGAGCATGGAAGCAACGAGGGGAATTCATCCAGAGATAATTCTTAGACAAGGTGACCAAAATTACAAGAATGCCCACAGACTCTGAGTCTTTATTTCTGGATTGATTTTAATTTCATCAAAAGGCTACAAAGACTGTTCTAAATAATAACAGTAAAAAAAGGTTTACAGTTTTATTGGAAAATCTATTGGTCTGTCAAGCTATTATCTGACACCACTGTTGCAGTACATTAAATTTTGCAGTAACAAGGCACTTGGCATCCTCATTAGTAGATACGTGACTCCTTGGGAGACTGAACATTTGTTAAACGGTAAGCTAGGAGGCAACAGCACTTCTGAAATTCCTGCTTCCCAGGATCCATTTCCCTCTCAGTGTACATACACTATGCTTCTCCCTGTGCACACTGTGCATCCTACATGGGGAACGAAAAATGAGCTAACAAGCATGTGGAGTAAACTACCTTTCCAAACTGAGGCGTGCTGGAATTTCTTGTGAACGAGAATAATCACACTAAACTACCCCACATCTGGACCAGTGTAATCCTCTTCTTTGACTAAATTAACTTTGTGTGTTCGTTCACAATTAGACATAGCCATTGCAAACATGACATGGTTTAAAGCCTTGTCATCCCCTGTGCAACATGCAGGACAAAATCACTCAGGGGGATTCACTGAAAGCTTCTTGGGTCTCCCCTTTGCAAGGAACAAGACTGATGAAAGAAAAAGTGTTGTCTAATACCTTTGTATTTCTCAGGTCTCACAACTACCAGAAGGAAGGCTACAGGGAAATTCTCTTCTGATTACTTGGGTTGGCTTTAGTGCTGCTTTGTGCCAGTGAAGAGCATTAAAGCTGCCTTAAGTGTACTGTGACACAGAGCTGGGAGCTTGGGGCTTTGCAGGCCTCAAGGTACCAGCTGCCGTAATATTCAGCTATCTCCAAGTATCTCAGTTACAATATAAGCTGGTCTTAAGAATCAATTTAATGTCAGAGGTTGGACAGGAGGAACTCTTTAAAATTTTATTTGGCAGTTTGTTTCTATAAAATCCCATTTTATATTTTCAGTATTTTCACTATGTTTTATAACCTCGCTAAGCTCAGGTACAAGGAGAGATGATGAGCACATAGCTTGCATATAAAATGAATGAGCTTTTCTAATTTTTGCTGATAAAATAAAAACTTTCACCTAAATTAGGTTGAAATATGCATCTGTTCTCCTGCATTCATGTGGCTTTATTAAAGTGCCTCTTTGTACTTCAGTGAACAATTACAAATCATTTTACCAATTTCTTCAGACACTCAGGCATGCCAAGAGCTAATTAACTAGTGTGACAATTGCAAGAAGAAGCAACATAATTCAGTTTTTTAAATGGCTGGAAGGTATTTAATTTGAATAAAAGGGCAATTAAATAGCAGGAGTAATAAATGGTATTGACAGGTAGGATGCACATATCAGAAAGGTTGCTAACAAAGTATTTGCAGGTACTTCGAAAAACTCCACTTTGGAGTTCTGAAATCAGGATTAATTGGCTGGAGCTGTTTTATAGACTATTTCACACATTTAATACCTTACAATCTATTGAGGTAATCAGCCATGTGTAAAGAACAAGTTTTGAATCGATCCCCCAATTAAGTAAAATACAAGGTTCTTTGTATGCAAAATGTAGAATGCTAATGCAAGAGTCATCTGGCACAGTAGAATACAAGTAGGAAAGCCCTTTTCAGTACAGTAAATCCCAGAATTTATCAGAATTTGAGCATTTGTTGGCCAAACTTAGAAGTGACTGCTGCTTTTGCTGTGGAAATTTGATAATAGTAATCACTGATCATGCAGACTTCTATTTTGTAACAATCAGTATTATTCTGCATCCACCTTTTTTTGCTTATTTAGTTTAAATAAGCTTTCACTGTGTCTTTTAAAATACCAAAATTGACTAATGGGAAAATAGTCTCCCTTTCTCTCCTTAGGACAATAAAAAATAGAAGAATTAGTAAGTTCCACAAGAAGTTTGAAAAGCAGAGTACAGGTAATGAGCTACCAATGACATTGCTGGAAAATATTGGCCCTGTGGGACATGGATTTCACTTGACTGTTGGGGAAGATGAAACAGGAAAGCCTTATAAATATGATTGCCTTACAAAAGATTTTGGGAATATGAAAACTACAGGCGACATCAAAATGAAAGCCACTTTTGAAATACCAAGTCTTAGTTACTGAACAACTGGAAAACAATTGTATGGCCAACTGAAGGTAATCCCCTCTTGATTGAACAATACCCTCTGCTTGCAGGCAGGTCCAAGGGTCAGAGCAGACCCTACTAGCTCAGCAGAAGGGGTCCAAAGAGTAGTTTTTAGAAGTTAAGATGTAACACTCTATGGTAATATAAGAACTCTTATAGGCTGTATGTAAATGCTATAGGATTTGTATCTTGTATTAGATTGGTTAGTGACAATTAGAATATTCAGTACAGAAGATGATTTATTGTATTGTAACCAGGACTTCACGAGTCCATTCCATTCTATTCTCATCACTTCTTCTTCACTCTTACACTCTCTCTCTCTCCTTACTTACTCGCTTACTCTCTTGCTCTCTTGGGCCTGCTCAGAGCTGCCAGCTGCAGCTCTAAGCAGTGCCCCTATACCCACGCCCTTTGCAATAAACCACATGTTCAAAGATCTGCCTATAGAGGTCTCTCGTCACCGTCCGTCTCCGTCCGAACCACCACAAAGTCCTACACTTGACATTCTACCTCAGTTGTCACTGTCATGTTATGGACTCAAATTACTCTTTATCCAGGGCATTCCTCAATTCCTGCCCCCAGTTTGTGAGTTCCCATTATCATCCTTGCCTCAAGTCAAGTATCTTGTAGAAGCAAAAACAGTGGATAAAATACCTCATGGATCTGAAGGAAAGAATAGTTCCCTACCAGAGAAAGGTCATATAAGCTTAGGAAAACAGAATCTGCCAGATCTGGGGACCACCATCTCCACCAACATGTGCAATGGAGCCCCAGACCCTCCCTAGACATCAAGTAGTCTTAACAAGATATTTAGTAAGCTCTGAATAACCTGGTGACTTCTGGGCCTCTCCTCCTCACATCTGTGGTCAAAACTGTGCAAGTGACAAATGAAAACAGTTACGGTGTAAAAAATCCTAACAAAGTCTTTGTCCGTGTTATTTCCTCACTTGATATTTTGTAGAGTGACCCACTGAGGACACACACAGACCAGAAAGCACAGATCAGTTTTTGCCTGAAGACACTTAGGAAATGGGTAGTGGGGATGTTAGATCTGGGGGACCAACCTAACTCTAGCCTGATGTCTTCTATGGTTCAATGGAGCAAGACTTACATATTTTTATACATGCAAATTTTTTATTTCCTAGCTGCTCACTTAAAAATGGCTAGAGGTTAAGAAAGGCAAGTGCAAATTCATCTGTGTATTAAATTAGATGAGAAGGATGTACTAGCTCTTGCCGGAAACAGATGGGCTTGGTAACAGTATACTCTAGTTGGGCAAACACTTTGCACTCCTGTTCCTACGTAAAGTATCAAACATTATTTAAATTCTATGTTGGGAATTTAAGCACAATATGTTGCTAAACCATTAGTAAAACAACAATCTTTACACTTCACTGTGATACAAAAATCATATAAATTAACATTAGAGTCAGTTGAAATCTTGCTCAACTGTCCTTGATCAGGACTCTCTGCAACAAGATCAATATACAAAGTAGTTCCTTATCTTTTGGGGAGACACTCATTTACCACAAATCTCCCATTCCCTAGTCTGGCTGGTATGTGTCTCCAGGAAAAAAGAACATCAGCTTTGAACCAGTTAGTTTCTCTAGAGGATAAGTGATTGACTAAGAATAAACTTGGAAACATTGTGTATGTTGGACTAGGCAGCATGTGACCAACAGGAACATAATTTTCTACGGGGGGAGAGTTGAAAAGTATTTTTCTGGTTTGTTTGGATTATTACAGAACAAACTTATTAATAAATTCATTACATACTATTACATAATAACTGGTTTTCTTACTAAACACTTTCCTGTACTCTTCCTGCTGATAGCATGTTCTTTACAGCTTTTTACTTGTTAGCCAGCCTTTGATCTCTAAGCTACAGCTGTTTGTGTTAGAAGCCAAAAAAAAAGGCTGTTTACGTCTTGCATGACCAAAGTATACAACTTGAGCTCTTCATGTATCATAGTTAACCCCATTTCAGCTCAAGACCTTTCCAAGAACACTTCAACCTCCTCATTAAAAATCAAGCAAACATGTTTCTTCAGAATAAAATTCAGACTCTGCTGGGAAATTAAGATATTAAAAGTAATGAAGATTTTAAAATATTTTTTAAGAAAGCAAGCACTTTGGTAATTTTTTTTTGGACAGCTGTCTTTCTCATAACCTGGACTGCACTTAAGACAGATTTTCTTGCTTTAGTTTCAAACCTTGAGTTCCATCTGCTGTTTTGCAGTCCCCATTCATAAACAAGAGGCTGGAAATGACAATTTAATAATGGCACACTGGAGTCATTTAGGTCATTAGCTTTCTTTTGCTTCTTAGATGTTTGTTCATCTTTTTCTGTAGAAATATGATAAACGTTATGAGCCATTCTAACATACCCCTTTTTTCTTGCCATTTCCTTGTTCACACTATGGAGTTTATCATTACTTCCTTCTTGGTTTTTAAAGACTGTCTAAAAAGCATGAAAGAAAAGACTTGTACATCATGAGGAAATTCCCTCAGAATGAAAATATATGGATATATTCAACCCTGGTGGCAATCTCCTAATACATACTGAATTTTGTCATGAGTTAACTTACTCAACTTTTGAGTGAAACAGACTGAAAGAAGAAAAATCTTTCAGGCCCAGGAGAATTCTCTGTTATTTAGTCTGGAGTGGGATAAAATTACTAATCTATGAGGGACTGAAAATGTGCAGTTAGAGGAGATTAAAAATAATTTTCTTGCATAATTCTTCTTTTACTGTGTCAGCCATATACTTTGCCTATGTAGAAACCAAATTTGCAAGAAGAGATCCTTTCAAGCAATTTGAAAATAAAACTAGCAAGAAAAAAATCCAAGCCAAACCAAACATTTAAATTTCAAGTGCTAAAATTCATGATGAAAATACTGCAGAGATAAGAAAAGCCACACAAGCTTTTCCATATTTTCATAGTCTGTGACCTTGCTTAATCTCACAAAGCACTATGCAGCAGCATGGAAAATCTCCCATAATTTCTCTAACGAGCTGATGTACACTTCATAGAATAGACAGTTGTTGACCTATTGTAGCAATTGTTTGGTTTCCAATTACACAGCTTGAAAAACATCAGGTCCTTGCGAGAGTATGTAAATATTATCAGTCAAGTGCACCTCTTATTACTTCACTGTAGTCAAGCTATTCTAATAGAATTACATAATAAATTAATTTTGTCCAATGTATAATTTATCCAGTGTATTTTTTACAAAAGAAAATCAAAATACCAATAAGCTGTTTCGAAGAGAAACAGCAAAGAATATTGCAAAGGGCATTTAGATTATTATTTTTTAACTTTGGATGCTAGCCAAATTCCAGAGTTCTCTAAAATGTTTGCATTTTGAGGAGCCATTAATAGAGGGGTCTGGTGTGTTTAATGTGACCCTACAAAGACTATCCAAGGACCTGTTATTCTGAATTCAGTAGGCAATACTTTGCTGATGGCTTCAGCACTGTTTAATTAAGTGTTCAGCTCGAGAGCTGCCCCTCTAAGTTCCCTTCTCATTTTCCTTCTCTGCCACCAAGTACTGAGGCAACCAAAGAAGACGGAGCCAAACTCTTCTCAGTGGTGTCCAGTGGGAGGACAATATACAGTGGGAATAAAATGAAAAATAAGAAATTTTATCTCAACCCTCAACACTTTTGTAGTGTGAGGGTGGCCAAGCACTGGAATAGGATGTCTGGAGGAGTTGCGGAGTCTCCATCTTTGAAGCTATTAAAATACTGACTGGACAGTGTCCCAAGAAGCCTGCTCTAGTTGATCCTGCTTTGAGCATGGGGTGAAGGGGGTGGTGGATTAAAAGATCTGCAGACATCCCCTCCAACCTCAATTGTATGATTCTATTATTTATATGTAATTTAGGGATTTTTCTGAATTTCTTGTTTATATTCATTACCAACAAGCAATTCCACTTTCTGAATATCCTTTAGCTTCTTCTCTTATCCACATCATGCTTACAGTTCTCATACTTGTCTCTAAGAGACACCTTTCTTCATTACACCAGCTTTCCTTATGACTCTTCTCTGCTTCTTACCCTTCTCTTCATCAGCTGCCCATAATATTCCACCCCCAGTTCATGACTTCTCTCTACATACTGATAATTACATTCCAGCTCCAGAGAAATTCTTAGTTCTTTAATATATACCTGATTCATATTAAATTATTAGGAAAACAGTTGGGAGCAAAGTTTTTATCTGCATTTCTCTTCTCCGCTATTTGTCTACCACCCTTGCTGCAAGCTTTTTCATGAAAAGTTCCACAAAAATGAAGTAGGCATCCTTCAGCAGCAAAGCATCAGCCAACAATAAATTACAACACCCAGAAAGCATCAAACACCACAAAACAGACTTGTTATTACAGGCGGACTGTTAACTCATTTCTCATTCTGATGGCTTATCACACAACTGCTAGGAAGAGGTCTTGTAACATTTACAAGACGCAGATTTAGCCTACAACCATGAGAGACAACTTCATTCTGCTTCCAAGCCTTTTGAAACTTCTTTTGATATTTTGCAGCACCCCAACTCTCATCATCCTTCACTGCAATTATACTTTCTTACTAGGGGAGCAGTAAAAACTACTACTTACAGAATAAAGAATTCTTCTACATGATTGGACTAAAAGACTCACTGGTCATTTGGTGAAATAAAAAAGCATTAACAAGAAAAGAAGAAAAACCACACACAAACCTGAAAATAAGATACTCAGAGAACCTTTTCTTCTTTTGCTATTAAGTAATGTGAAGAAGGGAACTTTTGACCTATTGTATCAAAGCATTTCTTTTCAGTATGCAATTAAGAAAGTGGGAAATTGCAAAGATACTTGTTCAAACATGCATACACAAAGATATTCCCCAACATTTTCTTTAGTATTTTCAAGCCTTCTTCAAGAAGCTTTCGTAAGTACTAAAAATGCAGCATCGTTATTAATATGTTCAGATTCAGTTTTAAACAAGTTGATATAAGTCATATTAACAAGATTTAAAATGTGATAAAGCTCTTGCATCAACACTTGCCTTTCTTCTGTGTTGACCTTGCTGTCAATTGATGATTGATGTAATTTTCCCAAGAAACACGGTTCGCTAAGAACTGGATGGAGGAAAAGTGATTCACAGAGTAAATCTGAATCTGCATCAAACTTATAAAGAACATTTGGACACAACAAACGTGCACAAAAGGAAAAACCAATCACTAATATGTCAGCAGATGTCTCAGATCAAGGTTCTGTGTGAAATGCACTTTTGTGCATTTTGACAAGGTGATTGTGGCTGGTGAAAAATCATACAAGGAGACATTACCAGAAACCCAAGAACACCAGGATAACTACGTATCTGCACACTGGCACACCTTACAAACACCAAATCCTTGACATTAGTTCCTCCGTATTTCTGTTTAGCCTTTTTCCTGACTGAAATCTAAATTCAGTGAATGACATATAAAAATGACCCCAGCGAAGAGGGAAAAAAAAAAGGAAAATATGGCTTTATATTGTCAACTCTTGATGGACAGAAAAATAAAGTTTAATTATAACAGTCAAATCTGAGTGTACAGAGAGATCCATATACAATTACTGAAGCTTTTTTATAACTGCACTGGCCATAAATGGAGTTAAATAGATGTGGTTTATTTCTAAACTTCTCATAGAGATATAAACCAAACAAAAGGGACAGGAAATCACTATATGATCAATAGTGAAAATACTGCAGTTACTCAGGTAGTTTCTGGGCATTTGTCTAACACACAGAAATAACAAGGCACTAGTACATGCTATGTGCATGAGCAAAGGGCAAATTTGTATTCTATTAATGAAACAAATTATTTAGAAATATAAGGTAATCTGCTAGGTTTAAAATATTTCTTTGCCTTACGTAAACTGTGATTCCTTGGTGAAAAAAAGAATTGGTGACAAATTCTTCCTGCGACCATTGTATGAAATACAGCTACAGTGAGGTGCAAAGACTTCTTAGTCAGGAGAACACAATTTTTATGAAAGAGAACCAACCTAGGTAAGTATTTTATTTAGTCAGATGAAAGAATTCTTGCAGTCCACCTTTAAATATATATATAGCTTTATCTTTAGCCAAAACCAGATCTATTAAGTATGAATTTGAATAAGATAATAATCACATTGTTCCAAACATTGAAGGATGCAGAGTATTTCAATGAACAGTAAATTTTCTTTAGTTATTTTTCAGGAGGAACAACTCTAAGTCATGGTGTGCTGGCAAACAAGCCTTCCTAACAAGCTGTTGGTGTAAAAACACTTGACTCTGTCCTAATGACTCACTCCACCCTTATTTTGTGTTGAGCTAAGCTCTTTTTCTCTAATAATATCTTAGTCATTTCAATAGGGTAAGATATTCCTCCAAACAGTGCTTCTTTTCACTAACATACAACTCAAACTGGCAAACATGGAATAATCTTTTCCACAATAACCGTCACATAGGGGGCTATTGATTATATGATGTTGAAATATGAAGGCATATTGTACTTCATACTGAGGTAAGTCTAAAGCCAATGGCTGTTAAATTACATGATCAAAAAATGCCTCCTCTTCATATTTGAAACCAGGCCAAGAAATGTTGTAAAGTTAATAAACTGTCATGCTTGTTCTTCTATGCCGTATGAAAGAAACTCAAAAGAAAATTTCTTTGCAAGAAAATGTGGAATTAAACAGGACAGAAAAATTTAAGCAAAAAAAGCTTAATCGGAGAAGCATCTAAACAACCTTTTCTTCTGTTTAAATATTCAGACATTTCTGTGTCAGAGATTAACAGCCAGTTCAAACTCTCTAAAAAAAAAAACCAAACCAAAAAAAAAATGCAGAAGAAAACAGCAGCTTTCTCCTCCTTTTCTCCTTGAACTCCACTATCAGTAGAGTGAATGAATGATTTAAATAGGTCTCAAGTACACACAATATACTTTGATTTGTACCTTCAGTAATGTCACTGAAGCCAATTAACTCAACCAAACTTTTGGCTTTTACCTGCAATGTACAAAAAAATATGATATTCAAGTGATTTTATAATGAATATCTACTCAGAACAAAGCTGGCTAAAAATGCAGAATTGCTTTTTCACTAAACACTTATGTTTGTTCAGAATTTGTTTTTAATCCAACGTGAACCTTTTTTTCCTTCCAAATAATTTTCCAGTGAACTAGAAATTCTGAGAACAGCCTTTTTAAGCAACGAAACGACTGACTGTGTCTGCCTTTTCTTCAGTTCTCACATAAGATCAGTTCTTATCTCCTCAGGTAGTGATGAAATCAGAGGACAGGAGGCTCTTTAACAGTAGAAAGAGTCAAGATGCTAGAAAGAGTCATCCCTCTCCACCCACCACATAGGACTAAATACCAATTTTAACAAGATACAAAATATTTTTCATCTTAATTTAATTTCAAATCAAATTCTACTACTGTTGGTAGAAAAGTCTGCTGACAGTGGTATAACTCATACAGTCCAACTTCAATTTTGGCAGGTCAGCAACTCATGCCTGCAACAGAGTTTCTGTGGAAGGTCCCAATATCCCTAGCCAGGACCTTTGCTGAAGGAGCAGAACACATCAGTTTGCACCTTGAAGAGTGACAAAGCAAGTTACTTTGTGGGACTGAAAGGAGGCACACTTCCTTGCAGCACAGTGGAGAAATGCTACAGGTCCATCAGCCCTCTGCTGACATTCACACAGCTGGTAAGGGTGCAAGAACCTCTGGGGGCACCTGCCATTCTGCCTTCTACAATATGACTGGAACAATATGGATTTACACCACTTGAGTCTGGCCTAGCAGTTGAACCGTCCATTAAATGGGCAGAAAGAACCTCACTCCTGCAAACCCCTATGCCGAAACAGCCACAACATCCTCTCCCAGGTGTTACACCTCCATGTGTGCAATCTGACAGCTACAGCTAAGAGCTCCCCTGAATCCATTTCTGGGAAGAAACATGCTGGAACTTGCACTGTGGACTCACAGGAGATTCAGTCAAGTCATGTATTTATCCTTTTCCCTTTTACACTAAAAAGGGTAATTGAAAAAACAACAGCAACAAAAACCTGAGTGTGCACATCCCTACAGTAGCTTCAATAAATTACTTCATTAGAATTGCAGAATATTACCTAGGAAATCGCAGGCCAACTGGCACCACAGTTATTAAGGAAAAAAAATCCCAATGGCTGCAAAGAGCCTTCCTTATTAACAATATGTTCTATTACAAAATCCCATCCTTCAAGCAGGGTGTTATTAGTAATGGCACAGGACACATATTTTGATTCATTTATTGAACCCTTTGGTCTTCTGATTTATTAGTAGGGGATCTCTCCAGGTTGGTGGGGCTTACTAAAATCCTGTTTAATTCTTCTTCATTTTTCTTTATTAGGCTCTTACACATTTTAAGCCACTACCTTTTATGTTTTCTGAACTCCAGGCAACATAGCCCAAAGAGCTAGCACAGGAAGAGATTGCAGATAAGAAAAATAAAAAGCTACAAAATTTTAAATATGCTTTAACTGGACACTTACTGGTGGGAACTTAAAAGACAATTTTATTCAACTATCCTTCACTTTGTCCCTTGGGACCATAACACTCTTTTTATTCTGCAGCTTATATACATACCCTCCCACACATTTCTGCTAGTCAAAGCTTTCAGGCTAAGCTGATGACAGGTGGCAGTCCTAGCATGAGAGGACCACATGCTGCGGACAATAATGAATTTCCTTCAGGCCCAAATGGAAGTCTTGTAACCTTAGGTTGACTTACTCTCCTCTTCAGTTAAATAAAAATATTTCACCTCATACAAAGAGCTCAGCAAGATACAGAAACAGCAAGAGCCAAATGAGTGGAGGGATTTAGAGCTTTTCCAAGGTGCACTTCCAGTTCAACCATTTTCAGTCACTCATTACAGAATGCAGTAAATCTCTTACTCTGTTTTTCGGAATCCAACATGCATTATCCAAAAGCAGGTGAGAATGGAAGACTGGAATGGTAGAGTATATTCCAAAGTTTATTTTTCCTTCTGTAATGGACATCACTGAACTATAACAAAACAGCTATTCTGACTATAGCTAAACTCAGTGTAATGTCACACCTATGGAATAGAGCATTTTGAAGTTTGCAGGGCCTTATAGGCTTTAGATATTTTATGCCTTTCTAATTAGTTACTATTTCCAGTGTAAAATGTAAAGAAATCAGAATACAGCGAATTACCTAAAGAAGCAGATCATGAGGACAGAAACATTCTTAGAAAATTGAAAGTTTTAACTGTAGATTGAATGAACAGAGATTTGGCTTTCCTTCATTTAGCTGGACTTTTGAAAAACTTCAAACCCATGAATTCAAACCTTAGATAGAAGGAAAGAAACATGATTTCTGCTCATAATAATCTTCTTTATACCATGCCTGAGAAATGAAAAGAACAAAGTCTGTATAACAAAGTGTTTGGCTCTAAATGGCCTGCAATAAGTACTGGGTATACAGTCTCTCTCATGGTACTAATAACTCACATTTATTGATGACCTCTGGTCTCACAGTGACCGTGACAAAGATTATGATGTCGAAATCCAGACATAAAAAATGTCTGGACAAACAGAATGTGTATCAGAAAGGTAGCAGTGTGATATTCAAAGAGTTTTAGCTTACTGCAGGACATCAGAGAGCAACAAAGTCTTTACATCTATCCACTTTATCTTCCTGTTTTAAGTACCTCACGCTGGTTTTTATCATCGTGATAAAAAGAATCCCAGCAGTCTTCAGGTGACAACAGTAACCTGGACCAGGATTTAAATGAAGGACTTTGCAGTGAAAAATTCTCTTTTTCATTAGCAACCATGTGATTCATAACTCATTTATCTTGCCCTTAAAATAAACCACATTTTCAAAACTGTGCCTTGACATCTCTTCTCTTTTCCTTCAGTTATGACAAATGGAAAAAATGTACAACATGTATTTCTTCTCTGACTGACAGCTTATACAAATTATTCCTTTATGTCTTTGTAGTTTTACATTCAATATTTTAAATGCCTGAAATTGCATATAGTCGTATTGAATTCCATTAGGATTCCTGAGTCTGTCAGAGTAATAATATATTTGAGTTTTTGAACTTCATACATACTTCATTTCATTTACAATGGTTATGTTAAAAAGTCTATTTTCTCCTTTTAAACCAGGTACCAAACAAATTCTAATCATTATCCCATGAGATTACTATTTTTCTATCCATATTTGAAATAGTCTTTCAGGGAGGGCTGCAACACATGTACTAAAATAATATGCATCCATCCAAAGGTCCTTCAATAACTTCCTAGTTCCCATGACACACCCAGGATCTCCTCTCAACTTTGAGAACAGAGATGCCATTCAAATGGTCCTTTCAACTGAGCCATAGGAGATACTCTCTACTGCCCTAAGGAAAATAGGACCCTAAGGACTGCAGGAACAAGAGGAAATAAAATTTTACACTAATGTTTGACAATCTGCATATCAATAATAGAATATTGTTTTACTCATGCTCCCAATGTTAAATAGAGCTAGTTAACTACCAAATGCTGGAAAAAGTAATTCAGCCAAATTGCACCTGTCACTAGATGATCTTGCAGTAAATACTTGGTCATTGAAAGCCTTCAAGGTCATACACTGCAATCAGTCTGAATGCTGAACTTTCATGCATTATGTGTGAGAATGCACTAGATATGTTTAGTCAGGAGCTGGAAACCCTATTTTGTAATTGTATCAAGAGATGTTTGGCACACACATTATGAACAATATATATGCAGGCTTTGAGAGAAAGGGCTTTTTATAATAGGCCTAATACATGGACATAATATATAAACATAGCACGTACCAGGGGTAGATCAGAAATTAAAACTGTTATAAATCTGAATCCCTATCAGCAAGGAATAGAATATTTGAATTATGCATAATGTGGGGAGAAGGAAAACAGAGCAGTGCACATGCACACACTAAATTACAGGATGAATATCAGAGGCCATCATATTTCATCCTCTACCTCTCCTTCACTAATAAACCCTGCCAATGAAATAAGCCTCAACAAGTTTTTCTCCTGCTTTGTCAGTTCCTCTTGTTCATTGCACCTTACATATCATACTGATTTACTGGTCTTTTCATAGCCCATCTCTCCTGAAAAATAGTTTTTCCACAATGCCCCAAAGAAGCAAACAAGTAGCACACATTAAATTCTGTGACAAATTCTTTGTCAGTCTTTGCAGTACATCCTGCCTTCCTGATTTTGAATATCACAGGTTACAGATTTCATTTGTCTGCTAACATATACAGTGACAATTAAGAAAGACTCAATCACCACGATAATCAGTTCCTTAAGTTGGCAGCCAGAGGCTGTCACTAAGGACAGGATACATTGCCCAATATCCACAAGCTCATACAGAAAATTCACATATAAATTCAATAGAAGACAATACCAGTCTCAAAATTGTTTACAGAGTAAAAAGCAAAGGCAGGCAACCGGCTGCACAGAGCACAAGCTGAGTCTCCACCATGGCAAAGTAGGTGCAGGTCACAGCCACAGCAGGCGCAGGTCACAGCCACAGCAGGCAGAAGGCTGGCCCTGGGCCTTGCATGCAGCTGAGGTTACCCCACAGGCAACTGTCCTCTCCTCCACTTTTAGCCAGATGCTTGAAAAAAATCATTCTCATGAAGGTGAAGGGACAAAGGCAGGAGAGACCAGGGTTAAGGGGAGAGAATACAGGAAGCTTGGATGGCCAAGGGGACGAAAACATGAAACTCATCATTTTCCCTTCTGCCTTCCCCACCCACTCAACATAGCAAGTGGATTGCGAAGTCAGTAAAAGTATTTTTCACAGTTTAAGTAGCTGCTATGCTCTGTATGGCACCTCCTCATTGCTCACATGGATATCCTTTCAGCCATATGTCATCTGCAGGCACAATGTGCCCAGACAATGCAGCTCCAGTCTCTCCCAGCACGGCCCAGCCTCTAGCACCAACGGCCTTGTTCACATTCATTCATTTATGTCTAAATGCTCACAGTGTTAAAATAAACCTGGTTTGATTTTGAACACAAGCATTGACCAAATCATGACTGATAGGTTTGGATCGTGTGGACATACAGTTGGGCATTATACCAACTGTCTCCTGGTGAAAAGAGATCTTTGTGTATAAGAAATTCCTTTTATACTTTAGTTTTTTGCCTCTCCTCAGGGATTATGCCATTATTGATTAGATGCAAAATTAGATCATAACCTGACTAAATAAAATTTCCTTTCATATGACAGCTCTTTGGTCTCTGCTTCCCATGTCACTTTATTACTCATCATGCAAATTATATTAAAATTTTAATTTTCCTTTTCATGTAAGAAGAAAAATCAAGATATCAGACTGCATCCAATTTACATCTATCACTCATAGTGATAGAACAAAAATAGACCTGTCTTCACATAACAAATGAGCATTGCTTCACAGTTTTGATTATAAAGATAATGTGCTCTATTGCATAAAATATCCTCTAAAACACACTTTCCCACTTCTCTAACTCTTATCCAAGTCTACTTGTCACTATTTGACAATTCCTGACACTCACATGGAAGGTGTACACTGCTGCCAAGAAGAACCTTATCCCAGAATAGTACAGTGTTAGACATCTTGACTGTATTGTCTCCACAGTACCTGACTTTGCACATGGTCAGTAAAATAACAAATCCTAGCAGAAAGAGATTTTCAATTAATACAGCTCTGTTCCATATCACTTTTTATTCTTGTTTATCATGCTGACTGATACAAACATGTCAAGCATTGCATGGCAAAGACCAACAATACAGATGATTTCAGGTCAGATATTCAATAACATATTTGACGTATCAAAACCATTTCCTATGAACAAAGCATCTTGAAGTCAGGTCTTATTAGCCAGATAGCAAAGTTGTGTTTAGCTGGAAAAGAAAAAATAGGCTAAGAGAACTTCAAAATATTTTTAACTCAAATTCTGAAGTTAAAATTTAGGTGACATTTCCCACATGATACCATTGCACAGAACCTCACAAGCTCTGCCTGTTAGCATCCAAGCAGTGTGAAACCCTGTGCCTGTTCTGAGAGGGAGTTTTGAAAGAAAAAAACCTACAACAAATGGGAAGAAAATTTGGCCTCTGCCCTGATTAAGTCAGTTTTAGAGGGGAGTTGGTTTTAGCCATGAGCATGTCTACTGACAAGCATATCTGTAAAGCATAGGCTTGTCTTTTTTGACCATATTGTTCAGCTACAGATATGTTAAACAAATAAAGGCCATGTTGATTCCTTCACCAAGCCCACCTGAAAGCCGCAAGAGCAACTAAGGTACAGAGGAATGAATATTATTATTTTTATGTGACAGTGAAACCTGGAGAAAGAACAAAATAAAGTTAGGGCTTAAAGAAAAATCTAAAGCAAAACCTGAAGGAAGCAGAGAAATTATAAAATTGCAAACAGAGAATCAGAAACCACTCCACAGAGTAAGCCATCAGGATGCTACAATGCAAGTCATACTTGAAAGGAGAAAATATACCTTTGTACAGAAAAAGAACAGTCTATTCACTTTTAAAAATCCCATGATCAGAAGCACGATGTCAAAACAGAAGGAGTTCAGATATTTCTGTGCCTCTGTTTCAGTTTTAATAGATGCCATATCCCCAAGAAACGGGAGAGAAAAAGGTCAGCTGAGCTAAACTGCATGAGGGAAAGAGTAACTAATGGAAGGAAAAGAAGTGATGAGGAGAGAGATGTACTATAAAGGCAATACCTTGGGAGCAGAGAAACCTACTTTTTATTTCTCATGTTTTGTCCCTGGCCCATTGTACAAATATCAGCAAATCACTAAATCACTTTGCAAATCTGAGACAAGTTGTGCTCCTCGCAAACTGGAGGAAAGATGCAGAGGCAGAACAGAATAGTTCCCGTGGCATTGTTGTAATGAGATTTCTCATATCACCATCAAATAATCCCAGCAGAAAATACTTTTTACTATTGGGTCTGAATTATTTATTTTGCAGATGCATGTAAAAGCCACCACTGGGGCTTGCTTAGTTCTTTGGTATACTGCAAAGCATACATATCATGGAAGGGTAACCACTGCCCCAAGGAGGTGACAACCCATCTGTAACGCGGGGAGTTAGCAGATGGAGACCTCCAAAAACCTGTGGGGCAGCATAAGGTGAGCACAAAGCAGTCACAGTTAATGTCACTTCTCACCACCTGCTAAATCTTCACTGAATGTTCCTTAGTCAAAAATCCATCTACTATTATATGTTAGCCACAAACTTGACAGAGATGCAACTCCCTCTCCTTTGCCCTGGGAGACTGCTACAAAACCCAGCCTACCCTCCAGGGCAATTTCAATTCATGCAGGATTCACACAAGTATCCAGGGCTTGCTTTCCGGAACATTTTCCAGAAGATATTATTCCAGAAAGAAGCCAATCTGATGAAAATGAAACTCTGCAAAAACATGAATTCCATTTTGCTGAGATTTTTTTCCAGCTGTGTCCACAGCAGAGTTAGAGACAAATTACCCTGTACAGACATTATGATAAAAATTAAAATACTCTCCCTGAACATGAAAATTTGTGCAACACAGGCTACAAACTATTAGTCTTCAAGGCCCATGGGCATGCACTTACAGTCAAATTAGTGGTCATTGTGGGTGGGGTGACCTGTTCCACTTTTTATGAGTAATGAATTCTTCACTGGGGTGGGAATACGAGTCTGGTGTGCCCACATGCCTATTAATTGTGACACCCTCTGGACCATGGTGCCTGTCTCACACGCTTTAACAGTAAAATAAAAATGTTTCAGCTAAAGACAGTGAGAAAGTGAGGTCTCCTACTGTCTTTGGGATGTTGGCATTCCTTGCCCTGGTTTCTAGCTTTAGTCAGCATTCAATTATTGATACAAAAATAGATGGCTATAAATAGTAGAAACTGAGGATTATTCACCCTTGCTCCTAGTTCAGTGGGTAAATGGGTAGGAATTATTTGAGTCCTGTATTTTTGGTATGTGCTTTTGCAGCTACACTGCTAGTTCCAAGAGGAAAGGACGTGCCTCTTTTCCTAAGGGGTATGCAAGATAGAAGAAACACTAAAAAAAGAAAAAGAAAAAAGAAAAAAGAAAAAAGAAAAAGAAAAAGAAGAAGAAGAAGAAGAAGAAAAAGAAAAAGAAAAAGAAAAAGAAAAAGAAAAAGAAAAAGAAAAAGAAAAAGAAAAAGAAAAAGAAAAAGAAAAAGAAAAAGAAAAAAAGAAAAAGAAAAAGAAAAAGAAAAAGAAAAACAAAGAAAAAGAAAGAAAAAGCTCGATGATTTCTTAAAGAATAATTAACACATTAAAAGCATCTTTTCCTCCAACTCCAATTTTGGTACTAACACACAGTCTAATTTTCAGAAGTATTCACAAGTGTCATTTACCACCCCTGTCACCAAGAAGTGAATTTGAAGTGAAGATGAGGTCATGAGGCTTTAGGTTTTCTTCCAAACGCAGAAAAGTACAATGCTTAGCTTTGCTTTGCCTGGCTGCTAGGTTTGCAGGGGAGGCAGGAAATGGTGTTTGCTTTTGTTGAGGTTTTACTAATTACCTGAAGGATATTAAATACTTCTAATCCTCTAAAAAGAGTCATAGAAACGTAAAATTTTGAACTGTTAATCTTCTGAGCCCTGTTGGTGACCAGTAAAGGAGGATAAATAAAAGGATAACTAAGTTTTCCCAAATGAAGAAAAGCTTAGTCTTGTAAATGCTTAAGACCTTACACACCTTTCAGAAAAGGAGCTTCCACACTGTTCCCTGTTTTTCTGCCCTCTAGAAATCTAACTCAACACTCAGCTCAGGTGCAAGGAAATAAAAGAAGATTTTACTAGAGAACATACGAAGTTGGCAAAAGTTCATATGAAGAGAGGAACATAAATGTCAGTGAAAACGAAAATTTTTGTTTACAGTATTCACAAGCGAGTCTAACATCTGGAGGAAACAATATCACTTGAATCATTCACTGCAACAAGAGAAGAACAATTAAAGAATTGGGACTACTGTAAACATGTCAGAAAGTACTGAGTGACACTTTCTTTATGTAGCAGATTGTTACAAGTCGAAACTTTTAGTATGAACAAAACACCTTCTATAAGCATGGGATCTTTTAACAATATCTCCCTAAAATTTTTCCTCACTGTATCCATGTAGGTACAAAAATGCTGTTAGTGAGGATCTTCTTGTTATTTTTCTAAGTCCGTGAGAGACTTTTCTCTCTCACAGAAGAGGTAGCAGGGAATGTAAACAACCAAGCCACCTGCAACCTTGGAAAGTCTTGTTTATGGTATAGTAGAAAATATTTTGATAATGGATGTTTTAGGATTTTGGCCAATCACCCCCAAGGGGTGGCTGGTCCTTTGTCCAATTAGACTATGAAGAAAAAAGTCTATAAAAGAGTTTGTAAAATAATTAAATAAATCAATCTTGCTGCACAATTCCTGCCTGCTGGATCTTCTTCTCCTCCTCCTCCCTATAGCTGCAGGACACGGTGATATACCGTAGGAACCAGGCCTGCGGTAATATATCCATTTTACCCCATAATGCTCTTTTTACTTTTTTCTTTTTTTTTTTACAAAAAAATTTCAAATTTGAGAATAGTAAAGAAGATTGTTAAAAAATAGAATTTGTTGACTACATTCTTCTGCTCTTTTTCTTTTTCCAGAGAATATATATAAATACATATGTACAATTTTACAAATTATTTTTAATAATTTTTTTCTAAAACAAAATAGCTTAGTGTACCATTTATGTGAAAATACTACAAACACTTATGCAATATTATTAAATTTACATCTTACTCCTCGCAGTGTTATTCACATTTGCTATTTGTGCTTTCATGTTACTCATTAAAATAACAGTACTGCATCTCCTGACGTGATGACAAATTGCAGCCCTTATATGTTCTAGCAGGGACACATTACTGGACAGGAAGAATAGTATTCACATATAAATGAGTGCTTCTTCATTTATGAAACATTCCCCATACTTTCATGTTAACATAGTCAATGTTCATTAATATTTTAATAAATTCAAATGACTCTTCATCCATTCAAAAATTTATGAACAGTGACTGAGTGCGGGATTTAAAAACTCATTGAATGGATTTCGCTGTTTCTATTTATAAAAATATTCATGGATAATGTTCCGGATATAGTTACCATCTTCAGCTCTCACTGGGCAAAGGTAGGATCTGAAAAACCATGTTCTTACTGCAACATCTGCAGGCACAGATGAAAGTTAGGCTCCATTTCAGTCTGCTGGAATGGTATAAATTCCAGACATAAAGCAAGAGAAGATCCCAGCACCAAGGGTGAGAATTACAGACAAAAGGAAGGGGAAGCACAAAGTCAGAAGAATCCTGGGAATGGTTCTAAGGAGTTAGATGTGCTATTCTTGTAACTAATTCTATGCAGGCATATAATAAAGGTTGCTGTTATCCTGTATGAAGACAGAAGATGAAGTTATCTAATATCAGTCTGGGCATGTTTCAAAACTCAAGGAAGGAAACAGTATTAGCAGTGGGATCAGTATCAAGACACTTAACTGATAAGGATGACAGGCCTTATGAAACCTGGCACCAAAGAGCTGTGTCTCACCCACGCTCTTGGCACTCCCATCCTCTCACCCCTTAAGAAGCCTGAGAAGCCCACCAGCTCTCTATTTTAGCATCTCTTCATTCCAATAATCCCAGAAACAGTGTCTTCAAATTCTAAACAAATTTAATCAAAACCAGTGGTAACCTTTCATTGATTTGAGTAAGAACTGGTAAGGCCTTTCTACTGGGAGATGCATGAGACAAGAACTTAGCATTTCTGCATGCACTAATTGTATAATAATTAACAAAAGTAAATTAGATCAAATATAACTTAGAGAAAAACACTCTCCTGAATTATGGCTGTTGAAACATAGCCAGAGAAGCACTTTCAGGAGCCTGCTTGGCTGTGCAGTGCTGATTTAATTATGATGTTTAGACATGGTCTACTACAGAGATACCTGCTGTAGCTTGCAAGCCACACCAGAGCTCAGAGACGAGCTGATGTGTCACCAGTCAGCAAGACAGAAGTGTAGTACACCATTACTTGAATGAATATGGCTTACCTTTTAGAGTTTTGTCTAAACTGTCCCTTTAGTTTGGACCCAAGAAAATTCAAACCAGTGATTTAAGTCTGAAATTTAGGTTTCGGAGAAATTTCATCAAAACCCACCCTTGCACAGTTTTTTCTGCATTAAAACATTACTGTACATGATCTTGCAGGTTCTCTGTGATTTGGACATAAATTCATCAGTCCATCTAACTACCTCATCAAGTACTACAGTCTTTCGTCCTGAAAGTTTCTTCCAACATACAACTGTGGAGATGCAGCAAACAGCTACAGAATCTACTAATAAAAGTTCAGTGTTACAATCTCATCATTTTAACAAAAGTAAATAAAGACCGTGCACTGAAAAAAATCCACTAAGTGCTAACTTTAATACACATTATATATTTTCTGATCTCAGGAAATACAATCTAAAAAGCAAAACAAATTTTCTTTCCTATTACTGATAAGGTGTTTTCTTTTTCTTTGCTGTGTTTTGGGGGTTTTTTAACTCACTAATGAAAACAGGCAATCCTGTATTTTGTTTCATAGTGCTTCCCTAGGGGCAAAGATAAACTTCACTCTTATCTTTTCTTTTGTTGTTCCTAGAATGATTGCTCTGTTCATTATACTGTTTGATGTTGCCATCTCAGCTTTCTAATGCCTGATTTGTTCACTTCATTCTCAAAGTTACTACGCTCTTCATTCCAAAAATAAGCTGATTTTCTCATTTAAAAACCAATGTCATCTTTGTGTATCATAGATTTACAGTTCACAGCGTTAATAGATCATGGAAGCAGTGACATAAAAGATTAAATTACGAAAATGTATTTCAGTTGCATAAAAAGGAAACGAGTGATAGTGCCATGTAAGTGAATATAGATCATTACTGCACAAGGATCATAAACAATAGGTACCCATAAGGCACCTGAGTTACAACCCCCACAAGTTTACAAAATGCTAAGAAACAAAATCTGAACTTGTGGATTATGAGACAGAGTGTGCTGGCCACACTCCACTCTCCCAGTGCTCACCCACCCAGCTGCACAATGAATTCACCTCTGAGGTGGGAATGGTGATGACTGTATCTCACCCACTAAACCTGTGCATATGGATTCTGGAGCACAATAGGAATTAGAATGGTGTTTCTATCATTTTGAGTAATCAGTCCTTTCCAAAAACAAATACAGTTAACCATGACATGACTGCTTCTCTTTTTTTTTAAAGTATTTTATGTGTCCTAAACCAGCATTTCTCAAGAGGACTTTGTATGTAACAACTGAGTAAAAATATGGTGACTCAGCTGTATTTTGACTTGAACCTTCAAAACTGTAAATTTTCTTATTGAAAACACTCCTCCAGACATCCTCTGCAATGGTAAAAATAAACAAAAGTCCTTAAACTCTTTCATAAGATATTTTCTAAGTATAAAAGAGAATTACCAATGAAATAAATAAAGCTAACAATCCCAAAACAAAATCTTCAATCTGCTCTTATGTGTTAACATGCTGGTGTTCCTACATGCCTTTAAATAAAACCCACCAGAAGTAACAAGGAACATTGGGATTGTCTTTTACAATGCAATCTTTATGTAATGGCTAAACTTCAATTTCATATGGAAGAACATACCACACAATAGCCTGACAGAATGCCACCTAGCTTTGTCTTTTAAAATGCCCACCACAAATCCTACAAGATCATGAGTTCCCAAAGGCTAAGGCATTAGTAAACATTAGAGGACAAGATCCACGTTGCCTTCACAAGGTAAAGGAGCTTGAGCTCTGCGTGTGCGACTTGTTCCCATAGCTCCTCCTCTTTGGTCTTTGTGCACACAGCATGCCAGTCTACTGCTCGGCTGTGCAGACAAAATCAATGCAAAAAGAAGGCCAGCACATAGTTATACAACATTTGGGATCCCAAAAAGTCAGTATCAAGGGGTTCTCCACTACCATTTCAACCTTCTTCTTGTAAAGATACCACCATGAATCCTCCTGCCACTTGAATTAGCAAGCTGATACTTACACACCTGCTGAGAGCTGCTGACTCCCAACTAATGCCACAGTCATCCAGACTATGAATATGGGCTGAGCATGCAGGACTGGCTTTAGGCTGTGGGTGTGCAGGTATCTAAGGCACACTCAGTCCTTTTCTTGTGTATTCCCTAGCTGCAGCTGCTCTGACATACCTTGAGCCCATTCAGTTCAGTGAGCTGGCATCAAACTACAAGGTTTTTCATTACGGGGAGTTAATTCTATGCCTTATCAGTGAGCTGAACTTAGTTCCTGCTGCCAAATAAGACGGACAATTCTTTGTTGCTAATACTAGAAACAGGTAGGCTCTGTTCACCTTTGTTACCTCATCCATCTTGTAGGTCTACACTACATAAGTGGAAAGAAAGGCACCTTGCAACCCAAACCATATCAGGATGTCAAGGTGGGCAGGGGTAGGAAAACAAAGACAGCAACTGCAAATTCAATCAGAGGTCAAGTCGAGAGCATGAAACTTGAAAGTCTCTCTTTAGAACAATGTCATAAATGCCAGTTAAAGGAAAACTTGGCAGCAACAACCATTCTGTTTATCTGTGTCTCATTAAACATTTTAAACAGCAGGAACAGGTCAATCATCTGGAGCTGACATTTATTCAAGTTTAGAATTTTCTGTTCTGTAATTTCAGCAACCAGAAGTACACACTTTTACAGAAATGAAAGCAATTTTGTCCTGGTCTGTAACACTCATGCTGCACACTTGCATTTCCTTTCAGGGTGCTATTCCCAGCCATGAACTCTGCTCTCCAGAAAGGATCAGAGACAGCATGAAAAGTATGAAGTCTGAAACTATTATGACAAGGTATCAAGTATCATGTTAATATGCAGTGTCTGTCACAGATTAATTTTAATGCACGAGCCCTTGGGTCATATCAACATCACAGAGTTTTCTGGGTCACCAAATTAAAAGGCATGGCATCATCTCCTTTTGACACAGAAGCAGTTCATTAAAAATATTTGCAGAGATATAGGAAAGTAATCTCGGTCAGGCATATGCTTTGAAATTCTTCAAGTTATGCTGGCTTGGGTAGAGACTCAAACAGAGACAAGGTCTTCTGGGAAGAAAAGTCAAACTTGAAAATTAAACTAGATTAAAGTTCTCAGCTGGACTTTGCTCTCAGAGGTGAAGTACACTCTGAGAATGTATAAATTCCTGGCATATCCTGTACAGACCATAAATGCTGATTTTTCAATGAGTTTCTGAACCTGCTGTACCTCTGATTTATCATGAGAACAATGTTGGTGGTCGTTCAAGAATGATTAAATTTTCTCTCCAAATAGTACACGATTCCAAGTGTCAATTTTGATGAACAGTCTGTCAAGGCATGACACAAAGAGTTGAACTAAATCTATCATCACATGGTGTTTGTCATTAAGAAAACAATTTGTACTTTCTTAAGCATCACATTCATCTGTTTCTATTTGTGAGTAGAGGTACACAAAAGCATTGGAGTTTCTTCCATTATCTATGCAAATTACTCATCAACTATAATCAGAAAGGTTGTATTTGCAGAAAACATTAATTCACTCTTTTTTATAAAAGTTGTTTCAAATATTTTTGAATGTCTAAAATAAGATAATTAGAGATCTAAGCTACTGCTACTGTCAGTGTTCACAATAATCACCAACAACATTAGCAGAAAATAAGTGAGATTCTGGTGTCAAGTCACCTGAATACAAAAAATATTGTAGCTGATAAAAAAAACCAAAACAAAACAAACAAAAAAAACCACTAAGAAAAAACAATCAATATAACACAAGCAAATAGGGATTTCAAGTACGAGAGTATGGAGAGGATAATCACAGACAATCAGATACCTTCCAAATTCTTTACTGTATCTGAATGGAGACTGTGTACTTGCACATTCAGCTGTTGCACTCTTGCCTCTTGCATGTCAGCAATGGCAAACTCAAGGAATCAGTATAGAACTCTGAAGTTGACCAGAGTCTGCAGAGAAGCTTGACTTGAGTGTGTCTGACACATCAAAAAGATGACAGAAAATGTTATTAAAATGTTTATATAACTATAACAATGTTCTGAGAACATTAGTCAGTTTATACCAATCTCATGTGGTTTTGCCATTCTGTTTTATTTTTCTACACTCTTTGCTTGTTCCTTTTATGTCAGTGTCCTTAAAATTGAAAACTGACCAAGTATTTATACTAGTCCATAAGTGTATTCATAGAATTTTAACTTTGGACACCTTTAAATGTGGGGGGGGGGGGGGGGGGGGGGGGGGGGTGGGATGTGTAGGCACATCAGAAATTATAACTGCATACTCAAAATTAAAAAAAACTGCATGTCTTTCATTTAACATTCTTTGAGAGACAGAGGTTGATATGGCATCTGAAGTCACAGCTATTCCACACAAAGTCATTGTCAGTATAGGTTGTGTTGCCAATACTTTCAAACTGAGAGAGACAAGTCCATTCTTCTTGTACCCACTTCTGTTGTGCTCTGTTCCTAAGAAAAATCCTGATAGCATTAAAATTTGCACACAAACTTCATTTTGTGAAAGCACTAAGTACACCCCAAAGTCCTTGTTTGTCCTTTGACAAATATTACTTTCATTATTCTTATGATTAAGCTCCAGACACTTGTGGTGGTTTTGTTTGACTAGCTTCATTGTTCTTCCTTCATAGCTGACACCTATGAGTAGATAGAACAGTCTAGCAGTCACCTAGATAGGACTCATTAATTTTGCTGGTGATAAACTATAGTTATCCACACCACATTTGTAACACATCACTTAATTAGTGATATGTAGGAGATCCCAAGGGATCAAGCATTTTCCTACATTCTTCACAGCTCTTGTCCGGCTAATGTTTGTCCTTCCCTCTCCCAAAAAACAAATCTGTTCTAGCAGATGCTGAAACAGCCCACACACCTTCAGAGAACACTACTACTCAATATTTCTGAGCTTGTATGACACAACAGTTTACTAGCACAATTATAGCAGGATGCTATTGCAGCACATTGCAGTCTCCTTGCAATGCTACTGCATAACCCCACAACTTAAATCTCCTTTGTAAATTTATTAAAATGAAAAACAAATAATGAAAGTATTTTATCAACTATTTGCTTGCAAATCATTGGTGTCAGATCTGAAACAGAATTTTTAAACATTTTCTTTTTACAGAAATGTAAAAAAGTTCTGTTTAAACCCACCTATTTTTCAGTTTGTCCCCCTGAGCTTTCCTTTCTGTTCCTGAAAAAAAAGCTGTTGGGATTCTTGGACATTTAGATACAATTCTTGGCTATGACCTCCATCTCATGAATCCCTTTCATGGAGTGAGGACAATCTCCAAATGGATTTATAAGTATATACCATTTTCCCTTAGGAATTCTTTTTTGTAGTTATACTTTCCTGAAGATTAACCATGATTCATACATGTGATAATTAATTACAATATCACACTCCTCCCCCAAGGCAATCAGCTGACCCCTAGCTCACTCTAGAAACACAAATATCCCTTGGGAATGGCTAGGCAGAGACATCTCCTAGCTGGACCACAAATAGAACATGCAGATTTCAAACAGAACAGAACAGATTTCACCAGCAGGTAACTCAACTAATAAACATTCACCTGAGTGCCTTGCAGGGCAGTGTTCAGACCTCAGCCTGTGACTCTGACAGACTGAGAATGATCCTGTGCCAGCATATGAGTAAGAGGGAGAAACATCTAAGCTGCTCAATACTAGCTGTGGAGAGAGAATCTTAGCTAGACTTAGACCCAAAGTTTCAGGTAATAATGATCCCAGGATTAGTAGTGCGTTGCTATAAGACCTCTGCCACAATAGTGGAAAGAGGGAACAGACATCTGTACGGAAAAAAATTATAAAATTAATTAAGCTTCTGCAAAACTGTGGATGAAAATATGCAAGTATGAACTTAGAAATGGTTAGAAAAGAGTTGTGCTAGTTAGTTTTGCCACAGTATGTCTCTGCATCCATATAAATTCCTGTCTTGATCCTCTTCCAAGCACAGGAGCAGGGATAGTAACTGAAGTTTTGAAAACTGTATTCATAATGGTTTTTGCTTGAAGTATTTGAGGTCAGTACCTCTAAACCTGGTCTTCATACTCCAACCGATATTTCCAAATAGGTTAGAGCAATAAAAATAAAATTATTTTGCAGTTAGAATGATTTGTCTTTGCTATTAATATGACAAACAGTGACACTGTCACAGTCAGTAAGACTGAGGTACAAGAGTGCTATGTGCTTTTTGCTAAGAGCCAGCTTAAGGCTTCTGAGATCGATAACGTGAGCCTGCCAGGAAGGAAGATGTCTTATGACCTGGGAGAGGACTGGGCTATTCCTTTTAGGTAAATGGTTGTTGGGAAAGAAGAAGAGGGAGAAGCAGCAGGCATTTGTTGGAACATAAAAGGGTAACTGAAATAACCTCTGTGAAGATCTCTGTCCCTCCTTCAGCAGACGATAACACCTCATTCACCCAATAATTGAAGATAATGGCAACGCTAGCTGACAATCTGACTTTTCAGGGTTCCTGATTAAAGTGGTCTGTCTGCTTTGCTCCACCATAAGCAATGTGCCTAATTTGGCTCTATTTAGAGGCAGGCCTGTCCTTTATTATCTGATAAAGGAAATCATTCTGATTTCCAGGATTGCACTGTTGTCATAGAGCAGGGGCTATTAATCCACCAACCAGAAATGATGCTCTACTCTTGCAAAGACACAAAGTATGCTGTATTCAGTTATGACATTAATAATTTCAAATAATTTCAAATATTTACATGCTAAATGTAAATCGGGATGGATTTAAGCAGTTATTTTAGGTTCCCTAGTCTGGAAATTCTGAGACTGACATCTCTTATTTTTTCCACAAAAGTATGATTACAGCCTAAATATTTTTTTTTCCTGTAGAAAACCTTCTCTCCAAATTAGAAACTGTTTCAAGACTTTTAATAGATTTTCTGAGACCCAATAGTGAATTGTACTTTATAAGTACATTTAACAGTCTGCCAGACAGGGTCTTGATAAAGAAATGTGGAGGAGGAGGAGGGGATGTAAGAAAGGAAAGAAAAAAAAGAAGAAAAGAAGAAAGAGTACCAATGTACTGCATTCTTAGTTCTCCAAAGGTGAACAGAGATTCAAAACTGATCAAACTGTCACAGAGAAAGTAATTTCTTTTAAAGACAATAAAAAGCATTATTTTCCCTTTTACATAACTCGTCTGTTGTTAGCTCTTCTGTCACCATGGAGACTACCATTGCTGCTGCTGCTGCTGATTTTGTCTAACTGGTCAGTACACGTTTGTATCATCACCTAACATCAAGCTGACTCTCCAGCAGAGAAATTTATATTTATGACAAATTAATGTCAGTCTTTTATTTTCTTGTGTTGATTTTTCTATTGTTGCTTCCTTGATATCATATACTAATTCCTATGAATTTACTTTCCTTACTCTCTTTCAAACACAAATTCCAGGGCTGACACAAGTATAATGAAGGGACTGCTGCTTTCACTGCAAGTGGTCCTACCTGTTTTTACTCTTATCTTCCATTTATCAAATAGTATAGAAAAAAATTAAAATGCTTTAGTGTGGTCAGCTGAGAACACGATTTCTGAATCCCTTCCTCAATGTAGTCCAGACAAGACACTAAATCTCACTGAACCTGCATTCAGTTTCTTCCTGGTAAGACCAGAGAATGATACAATATCTGATCTTCTCTAACAAACACTGTCCAATGTGCTTAGAGATATATCTAAAAATCAGAAATATATATTTTCAGGTATTCAATCGTATATAAAAATTTTAGCATTATTTACACATTTATTTATAAAATACTAAGAGAGTCTTAGAAGTATGCTTTCAACACCAGCAGCATGAGAGTTTCTGCTTTTCTTCCGGAACAATCTCAACATAGACAATAGTGGCTTTACTCAAAATTTATGGAGTGTTTTAGATACGGCATTCAGAAATGCAAAATAACTTTTGGAGCACTGCATTTCATTTTACCGGTTTCTTCACAAGAGGAAAACAGTACAGATCTTCTCTGAAGTGATAATGAGAGCCTAAGTGATTTGGAAGCAGGGAAAGAAAAGTTTTAACATTTCCTTGCTCAGACTCCCCCAGGTGAAACTGCTATTATCATGAGAAAGAGCAGGCTCTTGGTTACCTTTTTGGATACCCAGTCCTGGTTTCTTTCCTGAAACTAACTTTCCCTATAGTAGCAAATAATGTTTTTCACCTTTCCTAGAAACACAGGATTGGTCACTGTAACATGGATGACTCTTGCCGTGACTCATGCTGCTCACATTTTCTTCATGTCTGTCTTGGGGTGACCTTATGATGTGTATCCCATATCGTTGCCTATGCCCAGAAATTAATTATTGGCCTTTCTATGCCTCTGAACTGAGCCTGAGAGGGGGAAGAAAAAACTGAGCAAAACTTTCTCGAAGCAGTTTGAAACTTGTTCAAGGTCACATAAAGATAGCAGGTATGTTTTCCAGCTGGGGCAGGGGGGAGCAAGGAAGCACCCGGCTGGCAGCTTTTCCAGTCAGCTTTTGGCCAGTTTTTTCCAGTTCCTTGTTTGTTGCTGCCTGTTCTGAGCTTCCCCCCCCCGCCCAAAGACATGTGCTCTGAGCTCTTTTGTTCCAAGCGCGCGCAAAGCCAAATGTAACTCAGACTCTTCAGCAGTGTCTGATTGGCCGCTCACCCCGGGTCCGCCCCAGTCCTCCCCTTTCCCCTTCTCCTAATAAAAGATGGTCGAGGGGAGGCAAACGCCCTCTCTCAGCTCAGCTACTTTCCTGTAAACATCTCTGGTTGTCTGTCTCATTGGAAAGCTTCTAACTGCAGGGAATTGAGCGAGCAGGGAGCTATATTTCTCCCTCTTTGCTTCTGCTGATGGTATTTGCTCTGCAGCTGATTCAGGTACCGATTTTAGAGCTACTAAAGTGCTAGATCGCCCTTGCTACCTCTCAAGGCTGCTCGAGGCTTTCTAAGGCATTGAAATACAAGCGCTAGCCGGTAAAAAAGCTGAAAAGATACCTTCCACATTTGGCGCCCAGCGTGCTATCTCTGAACTCCGGTTCTGAGAGACTTTTAGGGTGTCCCGGCAGCTGCGTGTCTGCTGGAGTTAGCTCTGCACGTCCTGCTGTGCCAGCTCTGTGTGGCGAGGTGTTACTTTTTGTGTAACATCGAGCCCAGAGCCTCAGGCTGTACCCTCCCCCACGCCACGTGGCGATGGAACGGCTGGAAAGCAGAAGACCCTTCTCGCGTGTTTTTTTTTCTCCGGACCTGCTTTCCTGTGATAAATCCAGAATTCTGGTGAGTATTTCCCTGCTGGTTTAGGGGCTCCTGTCTTAAGCTGGTGCCGGTGTAAACTTTCTCTTTTTTTTTTTCCTCCTTTTTGGCGAGTAAGGGGTTGAGGTTTGGTGTGCATTCATAATGGGATCTGAAGTTTCTGCACACCATAGAGAAATATACCACCAAGTTCAAAGTTACCTTTCTTTAACTGGGCATAAATACCCTAAAAATCTAGTTCAATCTTTTGTACAATGGCTTTTTCAGTACTTTCCTAATCTGACCTCCGAAGACATAAGATCTGCTGAATTTTGGGATAAAGTGGGGAGAAAACTCTCCTCTCTGAGGCGTGCAGGAGATGAAACAGTTTCAAAATTCTTTCCTCTCCTGTTACTAAGTTATACTTTGCCGGAGAAAAAGGCAGTACATGAAAAGCCTCTGCAAAACCCCCCTGTTAATTCCCTTATACCCTCTTCCAACCCCTGTGTCCCGGACCCCTCTTCCCCTACGCTGGAAAACACAGCTAGAGCAGACTGCTTCTCAGCACAGGAGAGCTATCGTCCTCCTGGCTCACCCGTGTTTCCTCAGCACCCTGCCTTGGATGGGAATCCGGTGCCCATCCCAGGACCTTCCCAACCCCTCTTCTCCACTCCCTTTTCCCCAGTTTCTAGCCCTCATGTTTCAAGCGTGCGTAAAAGCCCCTTCTCCCCTGATCTCTTTGTTCCCAGGGACAGCCATTGCCATGTGCTCGCAGCCCGGGAAAAAACCCCTCCCCCCAACCGCTTTTCTCCCAGTTTGTTTGTCTCCAGTAATGGCGGACGCAATGTTCCTTCCTCTCCAAACTACACCTCCCACAATCCCTTTCTCCCCCATCCCACAAATCCCTTCTTGTCCCCATCCCCTCCCACTCGTGTGTCACAACCTGACCCCGCCCCCACAGCATCGTGTTTCACCCCTCCCTCTGTTCCCGCCCATGGCTCAAGTGCCGCCCCTGCCTCCCACAACCCCGCCCCCGACCCGTCCCCGCCTCCACTCCCCGCCCTGCCCCTCCACTTCCCGCCCCTGCCCCTCCACTCCCCGCCCCTGCCCCTCCACTCCCCGCCCCTGCTTCCCATTGTCCCGCCCCAGGTTCCCACAATCCTGTGACTGCCCCTCTGAATCCGGGAACCCATGCCTACCAGGAAGTAACTCCAACTGCTTCTACTACACTCTCTTGTACTAGCAATGGAGCTAACCCTGACTGGAAACCCCTTTCTTATTCTGATATTAAGGATTTGTGCAAGGCAATTAAGGAGTTTGGAATGCATAGTAATTATTTTAAGAGCCTTTTAAGTGCTACTTTTGCAACTCACTTACTTGTACCTCCTGATTTACTTACATTAATGCAAACTCTTCTCACACCTGATGATTTTATGGTGTGGAAAAAGCAATGGAAAATAATTTTATCTGATTTATTAAAAATTTTGTGGCAAACTCCAGATAATTACCTGGATTTTGAAAACAATTATATCACATTAGACCTTTTATCTGGTGACAATAATATGGCAAATCCTCAAAAACAAGCAATGCTTATCCCTCGTCCAGTTCTTACTGAAATCACACGTGCTGCTGAAAAGGCCTTAACATTACTACCATCTCAAACTCCTAATTCTCATTATACCACCATCAAGCAATTGCCAAATGAAAATATTATTCACTTTTATAACCGTTTGTACGAAGCTGTCTCTTCCCAGGTCCCTAATCCTGACCTCCAACAAGCGCTCCTACTCGAACTTCTCCAAGTTAATACGAATGATGCTTGCAAAAAAGTCATTCTCACTCTCCCGCTGTATCCTCCTCCTACTGTTGAATCCATCCTCGAAGTCTGTACGAAGAAGGTGCAGCTGAACACAGCTGCTCCCTTTTTGAAAAAAGTGGGGATGGTTGGGGAGGTTGTGGAGAATGTTACAGGTACAGGAGAAACTCAATCGCGTGGTAACTTTGTATGCTATCGTTGTCAGAAAAAGGGACATGTAGCTCGCAATTGCAGAGCAATTATAACTGCTGATAAAAACTCTCCAAAGACTGTTTCCCCAGGTCAACAGCAGGGAAACTAGCGACTCAACGCGTCCTAACAGCTCCGCGTTCAGACATAAATAGGGCTGCAGACAAAGCAACTTGGACTTCTGGACTCAGGTTTAAGGTAACCTGTGATAAAGCACACCATTTCAACAACAACAAACAGACTGTAATACCCATTTCATTCCAGAATGTGGACCACATGCCAGAATTTACATACCTTTTTGTTATTGGGGACACTCGGGAAACACCTGCTGGGATAGAGGTTACACCCACACTCATGAAAATGGATCAGAACGGGTGTTCTAACATAATTGTACAATGTATATATCCACCGTACTTTATGCCAAAGGGTCAAGTCATTGCACAGGCCTTTCCACTGCCCAAATACCTGCCCACAGATGGTCATATCCCAGCCATCTGTTGGACTGAGGTTTTGGGAAACGACAAACCTGTAATAGAATGTAAGCTCCGTTACAAATCACATAAAATCAGTATAATGGGAATGTTAGACACAGGTGCTGATGTGTCTGTCATTCCATTTGATAAGTGGCCTACGCAATGGGAATTGCAATCTCAGGGCATCATACAAGGGATTGGAGATACCCAAATTGCAAAGCAGTCCAAACACACCATCCAAATTGAAGGTCCTGAAGGACAAATAGCGACACTTCGTCCGTATGTCCTAGACACCAAATTCACCCTGTGGGGAAGGGATGCCATGTCTCAGTGGGGAACAAAAATTGATATCACACCTAGACATCAAAGTTTTCCCTTGCAGGCCACTGAAGCAGAGTGCCATCCACATAAATTAACTTGGAAAACAGATGAACCCGTGTGGGTTAACCAGTGGTCGTTAAAAAAGAAAACTTAGAGGCACTCAAAACATTAGTAGCTGAACAATTGGCTAAAGGAAATATAGTTCCAACTAACAGCCCATGGAACACACCCGTGTTTGTAATACAAAAACCGGGAAAGAACAAATATAGGCTACTCCAAGATCTTAGAGAAGTTAATAAGGTTATTGAAGACATGGGACCCCTTCAACCAGGTATGCCATCACCTTCAATGCTCCCACAACATTGGCATTTAGCTGTTCTTGACATCAAAGATTGCTTCTTTCATATTCCACTCCACCCTGCAGATGCCCCCCGATTTGCATTTTCTGTACCATCTCTTAATCGTGAAACTCCCATGGAACGTTATCATTGGCTTGTGCTTCCCCAAGGTATGAAAAATTCCCCAACTCTCTGCCAAGAGTATATTGCTAAAATTCTATCTCCCATCCGTGCCAAAGCAGAGAAAGCCATCATCCTGCATTACATGGATGATGTGCTGGTGTGTGCTCCCAATAATCAGTATCTCGAGCAGACACTTAACATGGTGGTTGAGGCCCTAGAGGCCAAGGGCTTTGAATTACAACCTGAAAAAATGCAGAGAACAAGCCCTTGGAAATACCTCGGACTCAAAATCACAGAAACCTCTATCACCCCAACACCTGTCACCATTAATAATAACCCAAAAACATTAGAGGAAGTGCAACAGATCTGTGGGACACTGAAGTATTTAAGGTCCTGGTTAGGACTCACCACAGAGGATGTAGCTCCTATTGCAAACCTAGTAAAAGGGGAAGGCGGTCCAGCATCCCCTAGATCCCTGACAGAAGAGGCAAGGCAGTCTCTCAAAAAGATACAAGAGCTCATTTCCACCAGACAAGCACACAGGTACCAGCCCTCCCTACCCTTTAAGCTTGTCATTCTAGGGAAGGTACCACGCTTTCATGGCCTCATATTTCAGTGGGACAAAGAGCAGAAGGAACCCCTCATCATAATTGAATGGGTATTCCTTCCACTCCAACCTCCTAAAACCATCACACAGCCACAAGAACTAATGGCAAAAATTATCATGAAGGGTAGAGCAAGGCTCCGCACCCTGGCAGGATGTGACTTTGCATGCATCTATTTACCTGTAACAACTGATGCATTAGATCACCTGCTCCAAAATAATATAAATTTACAATTTGCATTAGATAGTTACTCAGGCCAAATCTCAAATCATTACCCAAAACATGACATGTTTAATCTGCCATTCTTTTTCATCCCTTGAGAGATTCAAAGTAGAAAACCCCTCGATGCGATTACCGTTTTTACTGATGCCTCAGGAAAAAGTAAAAAGTCCGTGGTCACATGGAAAAATCCAAAGACGCAAAAGTGGGAATCTGACATCGAGGTAATCCAGGGATCACCACAAGTAGCTGAATTAGCAGCTGTTGTTAGAGCATTTGAGAGATTCAAAGAACCCTTTAATTTGGTCACAGACTCAGCATATGTAGCTGGAGTAACTGTTAGAGCTGAGCATGCTCTCCTAAAAGAAATCTCAAACAAGAAAATTTATGATTTACTCTCAAAATTAATTTATCTGGTTTCCCACAGAGAGCATCCCTATTTTGTCATGCATGTGAGGTCACATACAAACATGCCAGGATTTATTGCAGACGGTAATCGTAGAGCTGATGCTCTGGCTATGCCAGCAGACATAGTTCTATCAGCCGACTTAGCAAAGCTCCCCCAAGTTTTTGAACAAGCAAAATTGAGCCATGCCATGTACCATCAAAATATTCCTGCTCTTAGCCGCATGTTCCATCTGTCGCGGACACAGGCAAAAGCAATAGTGGCAACATGTCCCAACTGCCAGAAACTACAGCTTCCATCACTGGGCATGGGGGTCAATCCCAGAGGCATTAATAGTGGTGAAGTGTGGCAAATGGACGTCACACATTTCCCTGAATTTGGGAGATTAAAATACGTTCATGTTTCTATTGATACCTTCTCTGGTGCTATGTATGCCTCTGCACATGCAGGTGAAAAGGCTAAGGATGTTGAAAAACATCTTGTCCAAGCTTTTGCTGTGCTCGGTATACCTGAGGAGATAAAAACTGATAATGGACCTGCCTACACCTCCCAGGAGTTTAAAAACTTTCGTCAGCAGTGGGGATTTCGACAAGTTACAGGTATTCCTCACTCCCCAACTGGACAAGGCATTGTTGAACGTGCCCATCAAACCCTCAAGCGAATGCTGCTACAACAATCAGGGACCACCAAACTCAACTCACCTGTCCTCAGACTCAGCAAAGCACTGTTTACCATAAACTTCCTGAATGGCACCTTTGAGGATCCAAACCCTCCCATCTATCGTCATTTCCAGAACACCAGGAGACAGAAACTGCAGGAAAATCCAGAAGTCCTGATCCGGGACCCAGAGACTCAAAAAATCCAAGGACCGTACAAACTTGTAACTTGGGGACGTGGGTATGCCAGTGTATCTACCCCTCAAGGACTGAGATGGATCCCAGGGAAGTGGGTAAAACCTTACGTCACTTCCTCAAAAGTTAAGGAGGTTAAAACTGCCTCCTGGAAGAGACGCCGTAAAAAGAATCCTGATTTTGCACCTTCATGTAAACCCCCTACTGCAGATCTTTATGTTAATCCCTTAAGTTAAGTTGCACTGTTTTGCACTCAGGTTTTTGCACTGTATTTTGTAAACCTTTGTCCTGATACTCCATACCATAGATGTCCTGACTAAACCCCTGAGTTTTGACTGGGGAACTAGTTTAAAGGCATCCTAGGTACTGTCGAGTTGTAGGGACGATAGATTACAATTATATTTTGCACTGTTGTTTTGTTACTGTTCTATGCACTTTTAAGTTACTAAGAGTTACAACCCAGCTTTAAAGAAAAAAAAATAGGGAATTGTTGCTGCCTGTTCTGAGCTTCCCCCCCCCCCCCCCCCCCCCCAAAGACATGTGCTCTGAGCTCTTTTGTTCAAGCGCGGGCAAAGCCAAATGTAACTCAGACTCTTCAGCAGTGTCTGATTGGCTGCTCACCCCGGGTCCGCCGCCAGTCCTCCCCTTTCCCCTTCTCCTAATAAAAGATGGTCGAGGGGAGGCAAACGCTCTCTCTCAGCTCAGCTACTTTCCTGTAAACATCTCTGGTCGTCTGTCTCATTTGAAGGCTTCTAACTGCAGGGAATTGAGCGAGCAGGGAGCTATATTTCTCCCTCTTTGCTTCTGCTGATGGTATTTGCTCTGCAGCTGATTCAGGTACCGATTTTAGAGCTACTAAAGTGCTAGATCGCCCTTGCTACCTCTCAAGGCTGCTCGAGGCTTTCTAAGGCATTGAAATACAAGCGCTAGCCGGTAAAAAAGCTGAAAAGATACCTTCCACACTTGTTCTCTGGAGAGAGGCTGAGAGCTGAACTTTTCCTTCTCTGGAATTTCGGATTTTCTCCCTTTTCTACTGGACTGCCTGATTGCTGTAACATCAGAGCACATCGGGAGGACTTTCCACCGGGCACAGAGGGCCTGGCCCTGGGCCAAGCCCCAGCTCCGAGGAGACCAAAGGGAGGACTCGAACACTTTCCCAGGTTTTTCCTCTACAGCGAAAGATTTTACCATTTAACATTATTTTCCTTTCCCGTGTGCTTGTTAAATAAATAGTTTTATCTTCTTCACTTTCCTTCGAGGAAAATTTATTTTTTTTCCCGAACCTGGTGGGGGGAGGGGTGGTTGTGCCTTCTCTCAGAGTATATATATATTTCTAAATTTGGCCAAACCGGAACAATGTCTTGTCTGGACCATGGTAATGAGACACAGATGGACATGCCACCCTCAATGCTTAGCAATTGCCAACTAGTAAAGATCAGTACAACACATCTCCTCTGCAGAATATGTTACTATGAGATAATCAAGCTCTTCACTTGTTGTCTGTTATTGATTTCCACGAAATTGCAAATCAGGTGCAAGGTCTTGTCTTATCTCTTCAAGTTTAAGAACTTGTAACACTGCAAGATGACACCATCTGGGTTGGTACAAGAGAAGGCTGAGGAGACAAAACTGACCTAGACTGGGAATGTGGTTTGGAATTTGGGCAAGAATTTTCTGAATAGCTACGAAAATTCACAGGTCTTGCTACTTTCTCTTTGTAGAACAGAGGTTACTGCTTTGCTATCAACTTGTCTGACACATAGACAATGTTCCTTTAAAGGAACCTAATTAAAAAACAAAACTAGAAGCTCCAATCACCACAGTGAAACGACTGAAATATAAGGCTGATCCCCTTCTTCATTAGCTGAGGATATAGCATACACTGAGGCGATATATGACAAACATTAGCCATGTTGGCTACTGAAGGGAGCTCAGACATC
This sequence comes from Corvus cornix cornix, assembly GCF_000738735.6. Classification (NCBI taxonomy): domain Eukaryota; kingdom Metazoa; phylum Chordata; class Aves; order Passeriformes; family Corvidae; genus Corvus; species Corvus cornix. The sequence goes on along the minus strand of NC_046333.1, from coordinate 117,511,856 downwards.
GGTGATGAGAAAAAGTTACACACAGTGCTGTCCACTCAGTGCTGACCACTCTCCTCCACCAAGAAATCATGGAACAAAAAATTGCCATTAACACAGTGGAACAGAGGAAACAAAGCATGCTCTTGCTTAACCAGGACTTTGAATAAAGAGATGCATTTTTCTACTTGTAGAATGTAACTTTTTCGTGAACAGCAGCACAGAATATCAGCCATTATACTGCACAAATAATTATCTAACCCTGCAGCTTCTTACACCAGCAAAATTTTGTAGTGTGGACCAAAAAAATTGTGCTGACCAAAGCTACAAAAAACATCATCCCTCTCTCCAGGCTATTTCTTCTTTCAGCCTTAGTATACACATTCTGGGTCTACAATGCCATATCTCCCTCTTCTTGTGCATGAATCACTGATTTCTTTCAGATCCAATGACACAATACTTGCTACACAGTTATGCAGCTTAAACAGAAGGGCATTCATCAGTCTGCCTGCTGTATCCCTTCAAAATAACATTATCAGAAGGGCTATCATCAGTCTAAACAACACCCTAGAACCTGCACTGGTTACTCGTCTGAAATGTGACTGAAACCTCCTCAGCCTGATAGGATTTATACCTGACTATTGAGCAGCCTGGGATGACTTGAACAGATAGATTCTTCCTTAGAGATAACCCACAACAGTCCCTCTCAAAATAATGCAGTTCCTTAACGCACACAGTTCTTCACAGCACCTTCTAGAGATCCTTCATTGACTCCTGCTGTCAGAAACATACTGGTGGACATAACTTGACACAAAACATCACCAGTACAGAAAAAGCTGTTAAATTTACAAGCAGCACTGTGAACTCCCTGTTCTGCCCCTTCAAACACTCTTTCCCCAAGACTATTCTAATCTGCAGGCAAGCACTGTGCCATGGTGAAACTGTGACAGCCCTTTACATGTAAAAGTGATACAATATCAAGAACAGGCTGAACCTCCCAGCTGAAGTCAATAGATAATTAAATGGCATCCCTGACTAGATACATTTGTTGTTTTGCTCTTGCCATTGTTTCTTACACATGTAAAGAGTAAAACTAGTTTTGAAATCATTAACTTACTTGGTTAACCCATATTTCCACTACATAAGCTTAAGCACTCTTAAACACAGACTAGCACCTTAAAAATGTGTGGACCTCTCGGATATTGCCTGCAACTTCTCACAGTCTTTGCTTATTCTTGGGCTCACCATTCTCACCTTCAGGCTTTCCATCAGGCCCTCTAGCTGGGGAAGAAAGAGGTAAATCTATTTACCATGCCAATATTTTAGAAAAACCAAAAGCTCAGAAATTTCTATGTTCAGTTGAAGATGTACTTTAGATTTAAAACTAAGTATGTTGGATTTTGGTGATGACTTAGAGACAGAAGTCTACTGAGTTGTATGTAGCATCTCAGCCTATAAAAAACCCAGCTCAAAGAATATTTCTGTCAGGTAGTCTGCATTTTTTTAACTGTAAGTGCTTTCAGGAGAGTAATTGTCCATTCTAGAAGTAAACTATACAGACAAAAGCTGCACTCAGAAGAGAAGAAATTCTGTATGTACAACCATGGATAAGCTGTATACACCTTAGTTCTGTAATGAGAGACAGCCCAGGCCTGATCATACTTCCAGGCCTTTCAAGTAAGATTCAGTCTGTTCATGAATCATCATAAAGTTACCAACAAATATTCACCTATGTTTTGGTAGGGTTGAGTTCTTACTTTTCTGGATTTGGAGTCTTTAACTGCACAAGAAACAAAATCATCAACCCAGTGAAGGAAATACAAATTTCTTATCATGTTCATCAATGGAGTATTCTTTCACCCTAGCATAATTAGTCTTAAATTTATGCTTCCCAGTGAAACTGTTAAAATTTCAAACTGAAATAGTTCCAGTTACATCAAGACTCTAGACTAAGGGCAAACTTTATGTTGGTTTCTGTTTGTAGACAAATACACTGTGTAGGTATCAGTCTTCCAGACCTAAGACATGTAATTGAGACCTCATCACACTTTGCAGTGTCTTTCAGCTCAGCTTTCTTTTATGCAAGTATTTCATAAAAATTGCAGAGGTTTTAACCTATGCTAAACACAATTTTTAACTTACATACTGGATAAAGCCTTTTTTTCTATACTCTTCAAGCCATAACTATTTGAGCTTGCTCCACAACATTTAAACTATATTAAAGATTAATATCACATTCTCCTCAACATCCCAAATCAAGTAAATAACCCATAACAGCTAGCTTATAATCATATTTAAAAGTCTTCTTCCCTGTGCTAATCTCATTCTAAAACATTAAACCTGATTTTTTTTAATCTGATTTACTCCCCATGGCATACTACGTGCTTATTTTTTACACTTTGCTGGCTGAATTGAGATTTGTGCAATATAAGTATATACTTCTTAAGGTATTTTATGTGGCTTAACTGACAATAATTATTTTTATTTCTCCTTTGCATCACCCCTGGCTCTTTTCCTAATTCAGAAAGATTGAAATATCAACATTCTAATAAGAAATTATTGCCATAATCAGCATGAACGTCTGAGAGTATTCAGTTATATGTGCATAACTAAGCAATACATATGAAGCTAGAGGAGACCCCTGGAACTGCTTTAATTTCTCTACAGATATTTCTGAATATAGCAAGACAAGTAAATGAATACAGGAAGACATTTGTAACTCAAAGCTCAGGAATAAAAGAAGTCCTGTCCAACAGGCCTTTACAGACCATGCTGCTAGCAAAGTCATACTTCTATCAAAGCTGATCACCAAAAAGACAATGAAGGCTTCATTGTAAAACACAACAGAGAAATGTCAAAATGAACGCAGGAATGAGAGTACCAGAGGGTTTTCCTAACAACTGTATGAGAAGTTTAAAGACCAGCTGGTTCCTTTCTGAAACTCAATTCCAGCTGGCTGAGTGCAGAGCTCATCCTGACCCTCTTTCACTCGCTTAATTTCCAGTCACCATTAGTGCTGTCTGGAGTCCTGCGACAGCTCCCAGAGAAAGCAGGAAACCTTTACACCAGCACTGGCGCCTGCTTCATCCCTTACAAAGCTGACACAGAAAACTGAGGTGTGTCTTCTCTCAGGAGCACACCTGCAGGCTAAACAAAACTCAGCACTAATGTCACCTTGGCAGTGGAAGCCTGATGCCATTCACACACAGTGCATCAGTAATTACATAGGTCTTATCACTCTCAGGAACCAGTGCCATGACATACTCATGGAGCAAGGAGATCTTATAAAACCTGGGTTTATGGTACAGCAGCACATCAGGTCCATTACCTTGAGGACTGAATCCCCGAACTACAGTACCACCATAACCAGGATTTTGGAGAGTGAGGTCAATGTTTCCTGCATGGTGGAACAGAAAGTTCTTATTAAAGCTCTGATCTTAAATCAACAGAGAGGCTCCCATCGACTTCAGTGCATTTTCCATCACACTTTTCATAATCCCACCAACTGCGCAATACAGTTTTGAGCAATATATGAAGTAAATATGCATTACATGTAACATCTTTGAAAATTCATAACCTCTTTCTTGCTCAAAATAGTTCAGATGGCTTCTAGAACAGTCTTCCCCCAGCTCTCAAGCTGAGAACTTTGGGCATGTACCTGCAGTCCAGAGCTGGCCTTCTCAAAACTGTAGTATTTGAAATTTCCACTTCCTTGGACAGAGAGTGAATTAAAACACTTATCCAGGCAATGGTGACAGTTCAGTGAAAGCTACACGTGACAGTCAGACTGAGAAAATCTAAACACGAAATCTGAACATTAAAAAAACCCAAAACCTGAACACAGATGCATAATTTTAATACGCTAATTCTACATTTTGATTCAAATTCCTGATATCTTATACATGCAGTGTGTCACTCAGAGGAAGGGAACTCAGGAAGAAATTAGTAATTCATTCAGACAAAGAACGCAGCTAGGGGGGGCTGGGAGGTGTACGAGAAAGAAGCCTGTCATGTCTTTCATTCACATGTCTTCAGTATTTCATCTTCTCTGTTAGATTTTCTAGCACAGAAAATCTTTGTACCATTCTTTTGCTTCTCTCTTTGCATAATGTGTATCATTACATCAAACAGAAAAAAACCAGGCCAAATATCATATTCAGGCCAAACATATCTTCACAAGACTAGCAAGATTGAATAGGAATTGACCTGTCCTTATTAATTTCAATGTATTTCATATAAACAGCAACCTTGTAAAATTCATTTGAAATATTACTTTATTAATTGTTGGCTTTGCATATTCCAGAGTGTATTCAGCACATTTTATATTTTAATTGTAGTTGAGATGAAGAGTGATTGGATTAGATACAATCTATGTGTAATTGAAATTAATGAATTTGCTAATGAAATATTTATAAGTGACCTTTCCCTGAATTAATAAAAAACCACTCCTGTTTTGTTTAAAATATCTTAGATATTTACAGTCTGAGGTTAGATTTAAATTATGTCTTTACATAAAAAAGGCTAAATAGACATCTGTTACTCCCATAGATTGGCAAAAAAATCAGCCATATTGCAGTTTTCTCCTGCCAGACATACTTAGTATTTCTTGTCAGGTATACAAGTGCCATTCCCAAAAGTTAAAATCTTACATAAAATCATTAATGAACTTGTTTGTAAGTGAATAATTTATTCTCATCTTGGTCCACCCACCAATTCTAGTGACATTTAGATGTGATCTAGTCTCAGGCATGTTGCCATTAATATTAAAGCAATGTGAAACTAGGACACAGGCCTGTGCTGCATTAATGATATTCTTATCAAACTGAAGTATGTTACCATTGTCAGAATTAGCAATGCAGAAATGCTAATATGATTCTCCATGGGTTACAGCTGCATATTCCATTTTGCTAGAACTCTGGTGTTACGACGACTACTATGAAACCCTGCTTGCAAAATACTGACCTAGCAACTTCGTAAACTTTGAAATAACCAGCATGCTTATCTCTACCTAGTCAGATGTGAAACTATATTAAATTAAAATCAGATAGGAAAATGCATTAAAACTTTTGCAATGTAGTTTTAAATGTTGAGATGACATAAAATGATAGCATTTATTGAAGTCAGAATCCTGCATGTCTTACTCATGCGATTAGCCCGATGCTGTTTGATGGACCACTCGTTTGAGAAAGGTGAAATACATTTGGCTTTTCAGAGCTCCTCTTTCCCTTCTCCTTCTGCTAACAGTTTGACCTTACCTGGAATGTATAAATGAGGATTAGCACCTGTGAGATCCACAAAATTAATCAATCTCCTGCTCACCTGTGAATGGGTAAAATCTGTTCTGGAGTGCTGCCCCATTTTGAGCATGGTAGTTCAGGAAAGATGTGGACATACCAGAAGGTATTAAGAAGCAACAGCAAGAATGATCAAATCTAGAAAACTTGATCAAAAGAATGAAAAAAATCGAGACTCATCTCAGACTGAGGGGAGGCAGAATAACATTCTTCAAATATACAAAGGGCAGTCATAAAGAGAAAGGCTGTGTTTTAACCTCTCTAATTGCTATGAATTTGGAAAGAGAAGCAATGGCTTAAAAAGCATCAGGGGCCAAGCAGAAAAGACTTGAGGGGAAAACACAACTTTCCAGTGACAAGCACAGTCAGACAATGATGCAGACTTTATGAAAGCTTTGTAGATTTACCAGCTTTGGATGTTTCCAGAGCACACTAAGCAAATACCTATCAAGAAGAGAGTAAGCATTCTTGGTCCTGTATCATACCCAATAGACAGAGTGGATGGAGCCTTTCAATCCCTTCATATTTACGATTCCACAGACTCACATGGAATTCTTTTTAAAATCCAAATCTCTATAGCAGTCATTTCAAAGGCCAACAGTTTGCTTTCCTACAAAGTAGATGAAATTAGCAGTGACGTTATCTCCAACACATAAACATCCCAGTTCACAGGGGGGCACACATTATACTCAGGATTAGAGCATTAGGGAATATTTGATGTTCCTAAGATTTTACTGAAGCAAAAAGTCCTCTACCATTCGCTTTATAACAGATTTCAGAGAACGCATGACAAACAGAAAGGCAAATAAAGAAGTGACAGCTTTGTGCACAGAAGTAAAAACAAACAATAAAATCTGTGCCCTGCCAAATATGCTTTCTGGAGGACTTTATGTTTACTAGTTTAGGAGGCTCCATCAGAGGATTAGATGGATTGAACTCTTGGCAAAACATTCTATGACAACCATTTTGCCAGCTGTAAGTTATAAAAGTGCTAAGACATATGAATATGAAAGCAAGAAGGGCCATTTTAAGCCTTTAAGTATCCATTTATATACCTCCTGCAGTGTTTATCTCTTCATTTTCTTCTTTTATGCCTTTAATGTGTAGATAATCACTGGTCCAAATATCTCTAAATACAGTGCACTTTAAACTGCACATTATCTTTATAATAGGGGATCTCAGATAAACAATTCTTGGCTGGTCTCTGGAGATATAGAGCTCACTACAAAAGAGTGAAATCTAAAGCACCAGAAGCAAAACAACAAAGAAAACATTACAGTCACCATTTAGATTTACAGTAACCAAAGTTATGCATTGCCGATTGGCAAGTGCAGCCTTGTGTGAATAAAGAAAATAAGGAAGACGTCAGCACATATTCTGCAATGAGTTCTTCCTTACATTTTGTGTCTGGGGTTTGCACTTTTACTTCAGCATGGGAAAACTCTAAATCCAAAGCTAGTAAATGGGAGCTTCTACCCTACTTGCCCACTTCCTTGTTTTAGTTCTTTTAAGAGATTCCTTTCACCGTGATATGGGAGTTCCCCACTTATAAAGCTGAAGCTATTGCTCTGCTCGCTTCCTCCCCCTCTCTCCCTTTCCCTCAGAGCAGATAGTGCAGGAGGTAGAACAAAGAAACCTGGCTTAGGGGAAAATGGGAGATCTGCATGCAGAACCATGACAAAACGTATTTTGACACAAAACAGAAACTAGACTTTTTGAAACTCCTCAGAGGAGAAAAAAAATTTATTCTATTCAAAGCACAGCCTCTAACTGAGAGGGAAGATGCCAGATTTTGTGGTACCCTGGACCAACTGTATAGGAACACAGCAGGTCTGTGAGCTATGACCCCAGGCAGGATAAGTGATACTTCTCAAGTCCTCCAGCTCCAGAGTTGCACCATCAGTAAGCTGGGAGCCCTGAGACACCTGTAACAGGGATTGGGGGTGGGATATGGAGCCTCCTGCTCCAGAGTCAGAGTTGAATCTACAAAAGCCCTATTTGGAGCTCAGGCTCTCCCAGATTTCCACCCTTCCAGCTCAGGAAGCAGACTAGAGGCTTAAAATTACTGATTAAGAGGCAATGCATCTAGGATGGCTTCCTGGAAATTAGAAAACTCAGAAGGTTCATACTCGCATTGTACTGAAAGTTTGTAAATGTGTGTAAATATTTAAGCTTCAATAAACTGGTGCCTTTGAAGACTTAGGCTTTGTCAAGGAGTTCCTGCCTGTCTCTAAATGTGGTTAACATTAACATTTCCCAGCAGGAAAAAAGGGACCACTTGAAGACTTGGCCACTTGCTCACTATCCAAATACAAATGAAATCACAAACATAACACTTTTTTACACAATATTACTTTCTTTAGCTGCGCAGACGCACCGCAGCAGTCACAGGACGGAAAGAATAGCAACTGCTAAGAAAATTAGAATAAGGCAGAGTGTTTACTTCTAGATTTCAGCTGCTAATCAATAGTTTTTACTGCATCGTTATTGAGACAATACAATAATAACTGTATTAAGAAGCATTCCATCTGTATTCCCTGCGTTTGAACAGATATTGACGGCCTGAATAATTCACAAGAGTCCTCTTTTCCCTCTCCTTTGTCAATCCATTGCTTGGAAATTCTGCATCCATCAGTGTTGCCATAGTGACAGCCCCATGAGTCCAGTCATGACCTCCCAAGACACTTGGCACTGACCCATAATTCTGCAAAATCCACATCAAAGAGAACTAAAACCAATTACCATACAGATTTGTAATTATTATTTTAGTAATTTAATATATATTGGAACATACATGTGGCCTAAGGGACTGAGCATAGACAAAAGGGTGAAGAGATTGAATTCTACTCTTGGGTTGGCTGACTAGTTGGGCAAATTTGAGTTTCACAGGTGCTGAACACTTAGAGCTCACCATGACTTCATGTAGAACTCTAAATGCTCCACACTCCTAAAATGATCCATACTCCTCTGTCCTTAACTTGCTAGTCTTTCAAAACATAGTCACTTTCACAAATAATTTTATGTTTTCTATTAAAAATGAACTACACAATTACACAGTATTATTTTTACCCTTAATAAAGCACAGATTGTATAGCAATATAATCCACGTTTTTATTATTTTTTGGAGAAGCATAATGTTCCCAGTCAGAAATTATTGTATTTATTTACCAATACCAAATACACTTTAAAAAGAAAATGAGAAAGCTTGGAAACTTCTTTTGCAAAGCACAGATAATTCCCTTCCTAATTACCGTACCTCTGCCTAATGAATCCTTACCTCATTAAGTCTGTTCTGGGGCTAATGCATATCTGAAAGGATAAACTCTGTTAGATTTTTGTGCCTATGTGTAGTATCCTGGATTTAGCTGAGCTAAACTGATAAAGTGATAGTATTGTACCTTCCTAGGTGATTTTTAAAGACAGGATTTACAAAGGTGGGGAATAAAACAGATATTGGAGATATGTGAAAACATGTCTGAAAATAAGAGGAGCACTCATTCAGCCAGGTTGTAGGCAAGCTGTGGTTAAGCCTTTTCTGAGCTCCTTAGGAGTTGTTAAGGGACATTAGTATAAGAATCCTTAACATAAGGATTTTATAAATATAAATACACATATATATATATATGCATGCATGAAGCAGCTGGATAATGAGGATTAAATATTCATGAAGGGCCACATTCTTCATTACCCATGTCCATGCCATGTGTTTTAACAAAAGCAGGTTTATTGCTATGTCTATAAATTCATCCTGTTGAGATTACCTGAGCTAAGGCAGCTCCACAGCCACACCAAGGTCTTCCTGTTTCCTTAGAAGTGAAATACTCCAACCAATGAAAATGGTGCATTTCCTGAAACAAATTCTGTCTTCTTTGTCCTGCACGGCTGCAGATATTTGCAATGGTCCCTCACCAAGATGGCACACCATGCTGTCCAAAAGGTAAGGCCAGGTGCAGCTCTGTACCTCAAAACATCACACCCTCCCTCTTGCATGTCAGAAGACCAATTCTGCAGTTATAAAAATCCCTCTAGGTCAACAGGAAGGCTTCAGGACTTGTGCTTCAAAAGATTCCTGTCCACCTCCTACCAGCAGTGCAGTGTGGCACCTCAGGTTACAGAATGACAGAATCACACACTGGGTAAGGACCACAGTGGGTCCTAAGATAAATCTGAATGGTAATATGAACCATTGGATCCGAATTCAATTACTTTCTTTAATAAAGACAGACTTGTAAGCTATTTCTACCACTGACTGTTGTATAACATCATCGAGTTAATTAGGTCAAACCAATAATCAATCCACCACCATCCTCCCTGTTAACACCAACAGTCTGTGGTTTCCTGTGGAAAGCAATATACATTATTTGAAACTAAGAACGTTCACTGCATTGGGAAGGAATATTGTGGTGACTCAAAAGGAGTCAAGGTGTAGTGCAGGTGCCTTGAGAGAAGGTTTCAACATGAGTTCAGTTAGTACTAACCACATCTCTAAACATCCTTGCTTAATTTCCTGATAGTATTCCTGCTATCACTCAAAGGGATCATGCACTTAGCATGAGCTGTCCAGACTTAAGAACTGGTATAGCAAAAGGCTCAGGTAAATTACTTTTAAATTTAAGTGAAAGGTGAAAGGATTTAAATCTAAAATCCAAATTCAATTCTCCATTATGCTGGTGTAAATCCACAATAACACTTTCAGAAAAGTTATTTCAGACTCATTCTTGCTTAACTGTGATAAGAATCCAGTCTTGTCATTTGAATGCAGTTAAAGCCAGATATGGAGCTGTGTGCCTTTTTTTTGTTACTAACGGATTAAACTATGTCAGTCTTTTTACAATTTATTGCCGTTTCAGATTGCTGACTTAGAACACCATATAAAACATTCAGTGTCTCTCCAGTGCTCTTTCATTTTAATTCAAAATATATATATTACTCACACCAAAAGTTTAATCTAAGTCCCTGGAATGCAAAGGAGTTACTGACATCACATACGTAAGGCTTAGCTGCAACAAGATATAATAGAAATAGGAAACCTGTCTACTGTAAAAAATGAGAAAGGGAGCTAGGACTCCGAAACACTCACCAGTTGGGATCAGAACCTGCAGCAAAGTATAATTGCTTCACTGGGGGCCCAGCCTGCTCCCTGCTGTGCTGCAGGTGTTCATTAGTGTTGCACCAAAAGTGATAGCCACTAGGATTCAGAAGTACAATGTGGTGCAATCCAACAGACATATCTGCAATTTATTCTGAAGCAAATGGGTTAAAAACTCTTCATGCCCAGGAACTGCACTACTCTTCTCAGAAACAAAATACATAAATGAGGAAAGCAGCAACCCACCACATCCTCCTGCCTGATCTTACATATTTCTCATTTGCCAAAGCATCGGTCTATTCAGATAGAATTGGGAACTGTGATCACACTACTCCATTTTGTTCATTTCTACTGAGTGCAGCACACATTCAGCTGTTTCCTTTTCTTCTTCTGTATGTTTCCTTTGGCTCTACAACCTCTTCTATGGCTTTCAAGCTGGCAAACCTCTGTGTAGGTCTTTATTGCAAACATAACTATTATGCCTTACCTGTTACTTCAAGAAAATATTGCCACTGAATAAAAAATCAAAATTTTTGGAAGAAAGATTACAGTGAATCATAATAAAGCCCAAATAGGAAGACAGTTATAAAAAAAATTGGGCTACACCATTCCCTTTGACAAACAGATGCAGCATTTTAACAGCAAGTCACCCTGGGCTTTTTCCTCTGTATCCACCCAAGTTTCATGCTGACCTATTAATTTTAATCACTTGCTGGACTCCATTTAATGGTTCAATGAATATTATAAACTGGTGCTTCTCTTTGCATAATCAAGAGATTCAATAAGAAGCATAGCTTTTTAAACTTAATATACTAAAATGTTTCTGCAAATGTTATAAATGTTTCAACTCCTTCTTTATCAATAAAACTTCACCTAAATTATTTTTAAACTCAGCTTCGTGCCTTTCAACAGACTTCTGAATATATTACCTGCTCTCAATCACGCCAGATCTCAATTCACTTTCACTGTTCAAGATGCATATCCTTAATAAGAATAAAGAGCCTAATCCTGTGAGATACTGAGAGACTAAGCTCTTCTTTTTCAACCTCTTACCAGCATACTCAAATTGCACTCTCTTTGGAGCCATTCATTCTTTTCAGGGATCAGGTTCTGTTTCCTGAAAGTCTGATGGGTTTAGGACTATAATTAATCCTACAGTACATTGTACACTGCTTCATAACTCCCACTGCAGAAAAAAAAATAATTTACTTCAACCAACCAATTTCATGGGCTTCTAGAAAAAAAGTGTATTTATAATGCATATCCTTAATTAATACTTTCTGTATTCAGGCAGTTCATACATATTTTTCTTCCACCTGAACAACTATGATTCCTCTGCACATTCTTCCTTAGCTGGAAGTCAAAGAGAAATTATAAACTCATAGCAGAAAGATACAGAAATAAAACTTATTGCACTTACAAGAGCCAAGGAAGACTAAAATTAAGTGAACTGAACTTTAACATCAAAATCGTGGTTAAAAAGGCCATTTCTTGGCCAGTTTAAAGTTCAGAAGGTCATGAACAGGTAATTACAATAAAGCTGCTCAGAACCAGATCCTCAGGTTCTCATCATGAAAACTACAAACACAGAAATTTTATCTAGTTGATCAAGCCCTTCCTCTCTGTTAAGATGGCCAAGTCTCTTTGAAAGCTCCCTAGCTTTCCATGCTCTTAAATTCATGGTAGGTAAGCTGGAAATCATAAGATCGTCAATTTAAGTGGAGCTTCGTTGTGCCTCCAGCTTCCCTGTTCTGAAGCTTTGATTCAACTGGAATTTTGCTAAGAGCCAGGAGCCAGGATCCATCCAACGCATGAACACCCAGCTTTGCCAGCCTCAGCTCTCTGATCTCACAGCAGCAGCTCCCAAGTAAGGGACTGAATGCTGAATACTCCACAAGGCAGCCCCGAGGATCCTAAACAATTACAAAAAAACTCCATGACAGTGGGACCAGAGGGAAATTTAACTGAGATATCATTCCTGACTATTAAAAGGTAAAAGTTAAGTTTTTCCTGATTTGAAAACTATTATAATTAGGTAGCATTCAGCCTGTAGAAGTTCCTTAACTGGTAATCACTAAGACCAAGGAGCTCCTCACAGGGACAGAGTGGACAGAGAACAGAAATAGGGATGGGAGTTGAAGCATGCAGCATCACTGACCTGTTTCCACATGTTAGAATCAGACTCTGAATTTCATAGAAACTGGATGAAGACTGCTTTTAGTCAACCTAATGTGGGCACTCATACACTGGCAGAGGACTTGGACTGTCTCAGCCACTGAGCAGCCATGAGATGATAACACGTTTTAATCACTTTTACAGCAGCTGGACAAGAGCCAGCAATCTACAGATAAAAGGGCTACAAGTGACTTAATGTACACATTAAGTATGTCTTATTGTTAGCAGTACTGAAGATTAATGAGTAAAATGAAAGTGAAAAGATAACACTGGTAGGTGACAGTTTTACTTAATCAAAGAGCCTCTGGGGCCTGCGTCAGGGTACGTCAGGGTCATGGGGATTTATTTTCTTCCTCGTTTATTTAGACAGATCTATTTTGCAATGTTCGTATAGACACCCCATGTATTTACACTAAACAAAAGCTGCATTAGAAGACAAGGGCAAAGGTCTCATACTAATAGCTCTAGCCCATGGCTGGCTGTCAGTCTCTGCTCCGTATCTCCTCGCTGGTTTTGGATTACTTGCTGATGCAATTCAGGTATTAAGCATAGCTTAATCTAAAGGAAGACAGTAGTCTCCCTCTGCAATCAGTTGCAATAAAGAAGTACACAATATTAAGTTTAATTTGCATTTAGGCACTCCTACACTACACATAACACGTTGTACTATGTCTACAACAACTAGATCTCTAATTACCCACTGTCTGAAGAGTAAGATTAGACTTTTGTTGCTGAAGCACTTCAGCTGGGTGTTAAAAGTAAGACTGGAGGAAATTTAGGGTGTAGCGCAGTGGATACGGAAGTGGATTACCAAGCAGAGATGCCAGCTCAGATGCCAGAGCAATGTAAATCCATTAGTTAAGAGTCTGATACTTCACAGTCTGTGAAATGGGAACAACTGCACTTCCTTATTTCACAGTGCTATTAAACTGTGCATATGAAAAAATATTCAGATTTTTAGTCTGTGAACATACGAAGCTCCAAATCACTGTACATTACAAAACAATGTTACAGACAATATTCAGAACTTTAAAAGCACCTGAATTAAAGAATATTCTTGTAAGTAACTTAACCTAAATTTTTCAAGGTCACGACTTACACTTTCTATGTTTGGTAGTTAGATGAAATACAAGTTGTATTTTATTTAAATAACAAGACATTTCCAACAGAAGGAAATATCTATCCAGTGGGAAAAACAAATTGGAAAATAACTCCTACTAAAGGTTTGTCAGAATAAATCAGTTAATATTTGAAAGGCATTGAAAAGGCAGATAAGTGCTCTTGAGAATTTCCACAAGGAAATTAATAACCACATATTTAAAAGAACTGAGTACTACTTGCAAAAGGGCTTTATTAGCATGCTGCCCTCCGTTACACAGTTGTTGACTATCTGCACATCTACTGGATCCTTTGTCTCTTAGCTAAATTTAATCAGACATGAAGGACATGAGCCCATACTACGGGTCACTGCCTGAAATTCACCAAGCAACAAAGCAAACTATTGAAAGTCAGTGGAATTAGATGCTACTTCCTGCTATAGGAAGGATGAGACTCTACAGAAATAGAAATCAGATTCTGAGTCTTAGCAGAAACACCCACAAGGAATCAAAAATCCCTTACAAAGGAAACTGAAAAATCCCTTATAAAAGAAACTTTTTTTTTTCTTCAGCATTCAAGCATATGCAATTTGGTTTAACTAACAACACAGAATGGTTCCTCTGGCAGGATTATTCTATCTACTATGCAAGATTAAAAGCCTTTATGCTGATTCCAGAAACGACAAGTAGATTGCTCAAATTGTTATAACAAAAATTACAATGATTATTCAAATTTACAAGTAAGCTTTTAGCAAGTGCCCCTTTTTCCCTTTCTCTTAATAAGATGGCATGCAAAAAAAAGCTTTATTTGAGTGTTTTACACTAGGAACCTAGTATTTAAAGTATCTGCTTTTTGTGGAAAGTAAAGCATTCACAGCAAATTGAGAATATGCACTTACTAATTTGGAAAAATTGTACTCATTCATGCCCTAGCTCTATATTCTGAAGGCATTTTTAAGTCATTCTAAGAACTAGTAGTTGAATAGCTTAAAATGAAACTTCTTAACTGAAGCATGTTACATCTGGGAAAAGTTCCTTGATGAGCAAAGCTAGATGTTAAATTGGGGGGAAAAATCACATTGATTATGGTCATGAGTCCAAGACAAGCTTAATTAAAATCAATGGAGAATTTTCAAGTGAAAGAAAAAAATAAGACAACAGCAACATGTTATCTCTTAATTATGTTATGGAAATTTTCTCTAATTGATACCTGTCCCATGTCATTATAACTAAAGCAACCTACAGATCTCAGCATATTATTTCACAGTATCAGCCCTTGAGCTTAAGTAAGAGGTGGTCCTTTATCCTTTCTCTACTCCCTCCACTGACATTTGCCAGCATTGACAGCCCTGTTCAGCTTTCCTTTGGTGGCTTTTCTTCTTTTCCTGGAAACTACAGGTGGTGTTCTAAGAGAGAAGGGAAAGCAGGGACAGCAATTCTATCTGTGGCTTTTTCCTTGACTTACATGATCTGCCTGGGCACAGCACTTCTATTTTTATTTCCCAGTATTGAAGCGTGTAAGATTATTCTTTAAATGTTCAAGACATTGCTCAGACAGAGTGCGAAACACTAGATATTTTTACTCACATGATATCCAAATAGCTTCAACTAGGGTTAAAGAAGAATTAGAGTCTTGCATTTTGTATTTAATCTGTGTTTTTTCCCAACTAGCTGCAAGGGCTCTCCAATGTTTACCAAGCCAGTGTGACTAAAAGCTATCCAGCAGTTCTTGAGGAACGGACAAGTACCAGAAGGAAATGCCAAAGCCACAGAAAAGAACAGGACTACCACACGGACACTAAATGTTACTTAGTGTTCATGCATTGCAAGTGACATTACTCTCTTGAGTTAGTCTTTGATACAAGAGTTCTTTGGCATTGATATACATGTTATAGGTACAGCTGCCATCTTCCCCACAAAGGTCCTACAGTCAAAACTGCTGCTACTGAAATCCATCCACCACTTTGAGACATCTCTGCTCATTTTGTTCTGCTCTGTGCTTTCTCTGCTCAATTTTTTTTAATTTTTTTTTTTTTTTACCTTAATTCAGTTCAAAACACACAGGTAGAAATTAACTCTGATGTCTCAGGTCAGAGTAAAAATGCACCTGCATTAAAAATTAGTGACCAGGATTCAAAGCTTGTTGGTATTCCTTATCCAGGGTCTGGCACAATCTGGATGATTAAGAAGGACATAGTCTAAATTTTTACTGGGACTTTTAACACGGTAGCACAGCTAAAACCAATTTTGAAATGATAAATACCCTTGCATTGGTCACCCTGTCCTTAAAGGAAGAATTGGCTATTAGGCACCAATGAAACAATCTGTCACTCTACTGCTCAACAAACTAAACCCTGCTATTCTCACGACAGCTTCCTGGATTTTACTTCCAACACAAATTACTACTCACACACACAAGCAGTGATGTTGTGGTCAGGCTGGTGCTAATAATTTGGCAATCATGCCTGATACTGCACGGTTGATCAGAGGGTGGTCTTTAACAGATTGACACTGGTGTTATAAAAAGCTCTAAATGGCAGTAAAGATGGTGCTTTGTCCTGTTAAAAATACCTTGCCTCACTTTAATTGACTGGTGCCCCAAGTAGGTATGCTTTTTTTAAAACTCAAAAGGCCTAAATCTTAAGCTGACTTCAGAGGAATGTTCAGCCCAATGTACATGATAATAGCAAGGTTAGAATTCTTTCCATCTACACTCATTACATGTATGGTAACAGGCCACTAATTAAAACAGCTACTCATGCACAGGTACATTAATTACTCTGTCATATTCACAAAAGAGGGGTGAAATTCCCACATGGTCTTTTTTTCTTTTTCCCCTGTCAGGCTCCCTAAACTTGAATACCCCAAAAATGGAATGGAGTAAAGTGTTAGATGTTTTGGCAATCTTAAAGGAAATAGTAGAGGTAGCAGTAACTTTAACAGCAGAAATACCTGAAAGCCCTTCTGCCCCAGCAAGAACATTGCCAAAAGCCACCCATTTGTATACCAGGTGATACAGAAGCTCTCATATCTTAAAGGCAGTTCCAAGTCTCTCAATGGACCTCTTATCCAGTGTCATTATTTCTCCAAGTAAATAGCTACAAGGTGAAATCAAAGCTCATGGCAAGCTGTAACAAATGTAACAAAAATGTTGAACTCTGCAGAATTCCCTCCAACACAAGAACTTAGAATCAGGTAAAACTCAAAACGTTTTACTGCTGACTGATTTAACTTAGATTATACATTCCAATGGTAAAATGAAACAAAGATTTATAGCACAAAAGTACTACACATTGCAAAGGAAAGCAAGAGTCCTTAACACAAAGAAACCAGACAACAAAAAGAGAAGTGCGGGAATCCTTGTGACATCAAATGCTGGTCTGCATTTGAAACAAACTTTTGAATGGAGAGCAAGTAAGATAGAGAGTGCCAATACATCCCCTGAAGGCCCTGAAAGCAAAGCAGTACCAGGCTCTGTAAATGATTGTATTTTTATGTTAAAGTATGAAAAAAAAAATTAATTAGTTAGCAAAATGCAATTTTATTCCATTTGGAGTAATTTTCCAATACATTACCTTTTCCTTAGAATTCAGTTTCGTCTTGCTAAACAAAAGGAACCACTTCAGCACCTGTAGTATGAAGAATCATCTAGAAGATGTGCTGTGCCCCAAATTACTGAAAAAAAATTGAATGCAACTTCTGCACAGTAACGCCGAACACTGGCACTTGGGGAGACAAGCCCAGCCTGACTTGAGCAGGCAGCCAAGACAATTAGCAGCATCATTCACATGTCAACAAAACAACCCCAAACAAAACAAAACAAACCCTAAGCACACCTCTGTTTGGAAGTAGTGACTAACTAGTAGGAAGCAAGTCCAAATTGCCTCTACATTTTTTCTCCAGCCCCTCTTTTTCACTCCTGCTCCATATTCTCCCATGTGGTTGCTCATTCTCAGCAATCTTACATGGTGAAATTAAATGCAACACTCTGTTCTTGTAATTAATTTTGCAATTAAAAATACTTTGCAAAGAGTCATCAATCTACACCTACACAGCTTACGCTTATGAAATGGTACACTAGCAAAAAATTTTTTCTATAGATGGGTTTGCACAACTTGTTTACAAGTCAGTTATGTTACACTAGTACAATCACAAGAGTTTGACGCTGTTTCTATTTAAATTGCCAGAATGTCAGGTCAGGGACTGTCTCAGCACAGGTCTGTTCAGTTTTTACTACAGCATTACTATGATTTACTGAAGCATTGTGGTACTTCTGGAGCAGAAACATATCTGAAGGACAGGGGATTATGAAAAATAGGGACAACTAGGCTAATCTAAATCTGTGTCAAGAGGAGAAGCAAAAAGGGGCAGGCTGTTTACTGATGCGACTGTTCTCAAAATCATGTTGTTTGCGCCTCTTCAGCTAAGCAGCCAGTTCATTTAGGAGAAGCAATAATTTTATTCAAACACAGACTTTAAAAAAACTGTTTTCCCTGCTGTCTGCCCATAAAGAAATACAAAAACATGCTCACAAAAAATGTCTGCTATCTGTAGAGACAGCTTCACTTGCTTGCATTGGCTTAGTTGCTATACTGCTGATCAGTTATTAGAAACTTAACATCCCATCAATAACTCCATATACTACTCAGAGAAAAAGGACTTTGTGCTTTTAAGTAAGGCACTACCTATGATCTTGAGTTTCTAAATGTCCATGAAATCAGTTACAGTGATCTAAAATTATAATCTATAAAGAAAACAAGAAATCAAAGGAAGACAACTGATACAATTATACCTAAACTAAAAAAAAAAAAAAAAAAAGACAAAGGGAGGTTTGGAAATACCAGCTCCACTTCCAAGCCAAAACAATCCACAAGCTAAATGCAATTTTGGAACAATTTCACTGAGTTTAACTTAATTATGTAAATCATTTAGATAACTGATTGCAAGAAAAGTATGGCTAGCATCTGTGAAGCAGAGCAAGGAGACAGATGAAAAGCTTGTTTGTCCCTGTGGGACAGGGAGAAAGGAGAGAGGCAATTACCAACTGCAACACAGGACTGCTGCAGCTGGGAGAAAGGCACTGGGAAATTGTATATGTCCAAACCAGTGTTTGTACTAGGTCCATGAATTTTTTAGACTTGTCTTTTGAAGGCATTTTACAGATTTCCTGGTAAATGGAGTTTAAGGTGTCTGCCAGTAAGATGGCTCTGTATTATTTAACTGACTCTGAAAGCAATAGAGCAATTATTTATCTATCTGTTGAGAGGGCTGCTAATTCCCTGTTACAGAACAAACCGTGAGGACCCAGTGAATGTAGACATGGCATAATCTCTTCCGTTTTATCAGCCTGGCCTTTACTATGACAAGATGCTTAAAAAGGGGGGAAAAAAATCATAACTGGTTCCTAGGTTTTATTCAAAACTAAGTTCCACTGGAACAAATTTTCAGAAGTGCTATCAACTTTAGTCAGTCATTAACTCTTCTTTCTTTTTGACTTAAAAAAAATTAATTAAGTGTTCGGTTTCTATCCAAGTGGTCCAGTAATTCCAGTTTTATTCAGCCAAAGAGGAAGGAAAATCTTAGTAAGATCTTCTGCTATATGGGTGTGATTCATAGCTTCCTATTTTGATTATTATTGTCCTTCAGTATTGAGGTGCTGTGAGGGAGCTTTTCAATATAATGCCCCAGCACTATGACCTTTCTTCTATGTCTCTCTGTTCCCTCAGTGTCCCTGATGAAATCAACAGCTGGTGTTCACAGAACATTAGAACCACAAAATTACTTTGGTTGGAAGGGACCTTTAAGATCATCTATTCCAACTAACCTGCCATGGACAAGGACATCTTTTACTAGAGCAGGTTGCTCAAAACTCCTTCCACCCTGGCCTTCATCCAAGGATGAAGAAGCCACTAGGGAAGACTGTTCCAACATCTGTCTACCCTTATTGTGACAAATTTCTTCCTGTGTCTAATCTAAATGTACCTTATTTCAGTGTAAAATCATAGTCACTGCAGGCCTTGGTAAGAGCCTCTCTCCATCTGCCCTACAGAAACTGTTCTGGCCAAAGCAAATGGCCCTGTATCATCTTGTGTTTTTACTCCTCTGTTCACGATCCATCCTCCACAGTGCAGCTCTCTGTTGCTCGGCTTCTGTACTTCATGAAGCAATTTTAAATATTTAGGATATTAGACTCTTCTAGAGATATTCTGTTCTCCTTTATTTAAAAAAAAAAGGTCACAAAAGTCTCAGATGTATTTTTTTCACCATTGGAAAACATTCAGCCATATAATCACTGCCAAAACAGTTTCCCTCAGAACTACACAGCACCTTCACGAACCAGACTGGTACATAATTCTATATTTTTTTTTCTTTTTTCCCCTTCTGGATTGTAACCACACAAAAAGTTCAGAAAATGAAAAATGCCTATAAAAAATAATTATCTTCCATATCTGAGTACAGAAGCAAATGTCAAAGAAAAATCATATTTGTCCTTTAGAACTTGTGTGATGGCTAAAATCAACCACAGCACACAAACTCTGAATGCATTAGGATTCAGGTATTTGTCTACATACACATGCACAGCACAGTGAGAAATACACGCATATCTCTCAAAAGTTCACTATAAGTAATTCTTCAACTTTTAATTTTGCATCATTCTCTGGTTCCTTCTTGCTGAAACTGCATGGCTGTTTGTACCTTAAGTGACTTGCATCTCACAGCTTTTTCTTTTCACAGATCACTAATCTTCCTGCTGGCTGAGAAGGTATTTTAACCTGCAATTTGCTATTGGCAGGTGCACCAACTGCATGCGTAGTATTTCCAGGTGAAATTTCTTCCCGTACAGTCAGTGCTAAGCCAGCACTGAGGGCAGCAAGCACCAATCAAACTGCAGTGGGTAGGCAGGGGCTATTCATTTAATCTGATAGAAGCAGCTTTTGGAAGAAATTTAGCAATATTCTGGCCCAAATGGTGTCCTGATTCCCACAACTTTGCTTATTAGCTGCGTAAGGGCAGGAACAACGCTAAATCTGCACCACAATATATCCAAGTATGTAATCCTTTATAACTTGTGAATAATCCTCATTTTATGGGTCAAAGTGCAAAATGACATTAGGAACTTTCAGAAAGCAGAAAGTTCTGCCCATTTTTTTCCTTTGGCAGCAGAGATATTCTTTGGTTTGGACCCTAGAGACTTCTCTAGAAGTGCAGAATAATGTAACAGCACTGTGGAGTCTGGCCATGCCTTTCAGTTCAGCTCTCAGTTCAGTGAGGCAGGAGCAGTGCTACATAGCTAATTAATTTGATTCAGTCTTTTGGAAGGCTCTCACCTTGCATATCAAACTGTATTGGACGTGATTTTCAGGGATCATATTTGCCTTAAAATGGCTCATTTCATAGCACCACATCTTCAAAACCTGATGACAAATACACTGCTAAACAAAGGCTGCATTTTCAAAATTTAAAAGGCTTTAGCCTTCAGTTCTATATTGACAATACATATCTTAACCCTGCACTGAAAATATACTTAGTAAGCAAACCCTTCATGATACTGAGGATGAGAGCACAGCGGCTGATTTGAGTACAGATTAGAATTCCACTCTGCATACGATGGAGGAATCTGTGTGTTCTGAAGGACTGTTGTCATTGTTCTGCAGAGGACATCACTGCTTGGTTTTGCTATAAAACGTGCTGTTTGATTTAAATAAATACTGTGCGTGCTTAGTCTGTTAATGATGCAGAAGAAATTGAGTCAATTGGATTTTCTCCCACGAATACGGTATCAGTGGTTTCTGGACTATTTGAGAAGAGGTTATATGTAAAAAGCTGGAGACTAGGCTAGACAAACCATTTCTAGCATGTGGTTTTCTTAGAAACTCACACATTATAGCTGTTGTGCCACACCATTGATCAGCTAAACTGCATAGACTGGAGAGAAAGTGTTATTTAAAGGACCAGTAAGGGAAAAGAAAATCACCTCTAAATGTCTTTTAGGAGCAGAGAGGACAAACTCAAAACCCTCCTAGTATTTCAGAGCAGAGAACAACAGGACATAAAATGACAGGCCATCTATAATGAAAACAAAACTTCAGGGGTGATGCCAACAAGAGAAACAATCTTCAATATGTAAATAGCATAAAGGTCTCTTTAAAACAATTTAGCAGACTCAGAAAGAGAGCATGCTCTAGATCAAAAAGGCTAAAAGCAAGTAAAATATGTTTGTTTTTCAAACCCTAAGAACCAGGAGTAAACAAAGGCTTTGACTACAAAGGTTTCTGAACAACTTCTAGGGGAGATGTAGGAGTAATAGAAGCATCTAGACCTGCTATTATGCGCTCTAGATGACAGAACATCTCTAGCCCTAACTCAGGATTTCCCAAGCCAAACCTATCATGTGCAGAGTAAGACACAGGCAACTGTCTCTTGCAACAATTAGAAATATCTGCTTTTCTAAATTCTAACTGTTTTCAAATAAATCACTCCTGTGAGTAAAAAGAAAGGAAAGTGAGAGTGAAAAATCATTAATTCTAATTCCACAAAGATAAAAAAAAAAGGAGAAAATAAAGTGTAAAAAGGGCAAATAACTCCACTTATTCCTTCTAAAATTCTTTCTTGGTCACAGAGTGCCATTAAAGAATATGTTTCTTTGGGGAGGGAGAGGAGAAGGAAGTAGAAATTCAGCAAAATACTGAAGAAACTGGGAAGAGTGAAGAAAGATAGATATGAAAAGTCATACGGAGACCCAGCCAGATGAAAGAAGAAAGAACAAATAAGTACAAGAGAAATAGCACATTCATGCCAAAACCCATTCAACATAATGGAATGCTCACCAACAACCTTCATTCACGGTACTTTAATGAGTACCTGGCAGAAGCACCACCTATTTAGCCCCAGCAGAAATCAGAAAGATCTCATAAAAAAAGAGAAAGGGAACAGTAGAGATTTACACAAGGCTCAGAGGCTGGAGGAGTGCAATATACTGTGTCTCTGTAGGTGAGGGGTGCCAGTGAAAACCAATGCTGTAAGAAGTCACATTTTCCTCTGATCTCCTCCAGATGCTGCGCTACCAGAAGAATTGAAAATGAGGTATTAGCTGTACTCAGGCACCTGCCTGAAGCTTTATTAGAAAGTAATTCCACAAGAAAGGCTTAATCAAAAGCTCCACTGCCCATCTGACTTAGGCACGACTCAGATTCACTGGGGAGACATCTGTGACTTTGCTGTTCTGGGCATACTCCCAACCTTGTCTATCTCTCCTATTGCTATCTCTCCAACAACCATTCAATCATAAAAATATTTTTTGAAACTTTTCTCTTCTTGGGGAGAATCCTTTAGGAAGCCTCCTTCTTTGTTTCGGGTGCCTGGGTAGCCAGGCCAAGGGACCAGGGCAATTCCCCTGCACGCCCCTGCCAGCCTCCCTACCCATGGAGCAGCACGTGCTGCTGACAGACACACAGCACCCCTGGGCTGCAGGGGTAAAGCTGTCCCACTGCAGCTCTACAAAGAACAGCTGGCTGTGGGCAAACACCCCATCAATAGTGATGAGCTCTAAATGTGGCCCATGATTTCATCCTCCACAGCTGAAAGGCCAAGGGAAGATGCTGGATGGCTTTATAGCAAACCAAACCATTTTGCTCTTGGGTCACTAGAGTGCAGTGACAAAAGACAGTAAAAGCCCAGTGTACCTTTTACATGGTAGCTGTCTGATGATCTGTTACTGATGTAACAGTGCTTGCTTTATTCTTGATAATGAAGAAATCTAATTTGCACCTGGAAGCCCTGCTGGAAATCTCCCTGGTGAGGGCAGAAATGAGATGGGTATACAAGGTCAAAACAGTATTTTACCTTGCAAAAATGATCTTTCTACACTGGAAAGCAGGGAGTGCAGTGAAAGTATATAACCACTGAGAACACCCATGCAGGTTCACTTATCTGGCATCAAATATTCAGGGTTGGTTATTTCACATTCTTCTACGATGAGGAGAAATGTATAAACAGAAAAAATTATGTTACACCAGAAATTCTGCTAGCATAAACTGGTTTAGCTCCATTTAAAAGAATAGGATTTTTCCCACTTACAGTAGCTAGCTGTTTACACTTTATCAACAGCCTCTGACAACATTGTTTTTCTCTCATTCAGGTAAGATATTTTCAATATGCTTAAGACATGTTCAACTTTCTTACTTAAGAACAGCATTCTTCTGTAAGTTATTCAGAAATAAAAATAGGAGGAAGGCCTGCCTGATAAGCTAAAATCTGCCAGCATCATTACTAATTAAGTGTACAGCTTCTTCAGTGGCTACGAACAGGATTGAGACCACAATGGGAAGCCATGGCAAGAACACAGTTCTAAATATAGTAATGATAGTTCTAAAATGCAGTAGAGCATGACATGTATGTCTAGGAAACTGGTGAAAATATGGAGTCAAATGCAAAGCTTTAGCCCATGAAAATCTGACAAAAATTGCATCTATTTCAGGAAAGGAAAAAGATTTTTGAAAAATATTCATGAAATTGTGTGGGGGAGGGAAGATTTATTATACCATATACCTTTTTCATCCTTCCATAAGGAAAATAAATAGTTCTGTGTTCAGGGCACTTGCCCAAGATGGAGAAGACCACAGCATAACTTTCCATTCTGATTAATTCTAGACAAGGCTTTGACAGCACCTCCCACATCCCAAGAGACCACCTTATCACCCAATTAATTCCATGTGTACAGTCAAACTAGCCTCTCTCAAGAGAAACTGCAGCTTGTATTTGCTGGAAGAAAACATAGTTTCAGCAATGCAATCTTCCTCTCATTTCAAAGTATCCATATTGTGAAATTCCTAATCAGCTTTAATTACTTACCTAGAGTAACAAAAATTGAAGAAAAGCTGCATGCAAACTGTATTAAAGTCTTCTGGATCAGGCCCAAGAGAGGGGAAATTCTTCCAGGCAGAGGGTGACTGGCCTAAAAAATGACTGAGGAGACAAAGACTTCATGCATCATGAGTAGAATTTCTCCTAATCCTAAGTAATAATTTTAGGTTTAAGGCTATAAAGTGATTAATAGCAGGAGCCAGAAATATATTCTTCCATTTAAGTACTTGTTGATCTTAAAAACCCATCATCAAAATTACCTATATTACGTAAAACACTGAATAACCTAAAGCACTTATGTTCTGTACTTCATTTCTGAAGCAATTTTATTCACTGAGGAATGCAAAAAATTAGTTCTGCGTTACCAAAGCCTATATCCTCTTTGAAAAACTGCATTTCAGATGCCAGTGTCAAAGAACAAGGAAGGATTACAAGGGTCGACTGCAGACACAAAAAGCAGTTTCATGCTCCTCAGGTGATTTGTAAATTGTTTCTCTTCCCGCTTCTGGGTGAAGACTCACAGGCCAGAAAGCCTCTAGGGTCAGCAAGCCCTAAAACAACCCCCTCCTCAGGACACATTTTACCCATTAGATTCTGATTAAGAGGCAGTGAAGGAATTACACAACCTTTAGTACTGTTTAGCACTCCAGTCCCTCACAGTATATACTGATAATGCAACAACATATAAAGTCCATTTTATAATATCCTTACCAGATATAATTTGATCTTTTTCATATAAGCTGACATGGTACAGCTATCTGCTGCTTCTGCTAACAGTTCAGATATTGTGGTGTTTACAAGAGAAAGGACTGAAATTGCCAAGCGCCTGGCAATAATTAAGTGTATTTCAATAGGCACTGCTGTTGCTATTCATAATTTTGTACAGTTGGCATTTTAATTATTCCTACTGTTTGTGGAGCAGTTTAGCCATGTGCACTCTGCACAGATAGACGAGACTAAAGGTTGCAAAATGGATAACTGTCAAGTAAATCCCTCTCTTTCTCTGTCTCTTTCCTTTCCATTTCCTCATACTTCAAGCCATGAGGTTTGCGACAGGATTTTGTATAACTCTACCTTCATAGTTTAGCTAAAGTCAGAGTGGAAAGAAACTCAAGATAGAGCACTTAACTGAATCTGCTTTATCAGATAGGACTATTGAAACACCTCTTGGAAGACAGCAGCTCTTGCCTCAGTCTTCATGTATTTTGCAGGAGTATCAGTATAACAAATTCACTTACTGAGTTTCCTGATATGACAACTCATTCAATCAAATCCTTCAGACAAAGACATCTGCAAAGACAAGCATACCGCATCAAATTGTGCATTCCACAAACCACATACAGTAATGCCTGCAAATAGGTTTACAAGTGCACAACTCTACAGTCTCAGTGGGGGAGATGTTAAAAAATACCAAATATTAAATAAATAAATATGCACAGCTATTTTGCATTTTGATCTTGCAATCAAAATCTTTCTCTTAGGCAGATTTCCTGTACAGGTCGAAGAGGTATAGTAACCGTACATTACCGGCTTCAAGTCTTACGCTCAGGAAGCACTTTGCTTGTCAAGCGAGGTAATACATTTTTAATTTGCAACCTCATTTACAAAGGAAAGGCAACATAATACATATTCTGAAAATTATTATCAGTATCAAAAGAAATCTATCAGTTTTGTAACAGACTATTCACAGTTATCCCTTTAAACACACACACTTGCTACCACTAGAACTGATTTTTCTCTCGTCACTGGAGCTTGGACAGAAGCAGTGTCAGTAAGTGCCTCTAAATTTTAAGTCCAGTAAGATACAAATCAAAGTTTACTGTTGATTTGCTCTCAATTTGTTGAGCTCTATGTTTCATCATTTCTACATGAATCCTTTAGGCTTTAAGCTTCCTCAAGTAGAGACTGTCTCTTTATCTTTCTGTATAACTTCCACCATAAATTGGAGTTGCAAAAAACATTAATGCTGAATGGACAAGATATTAGCAAAAGTTTTCACAAATTAATTTTTCTGTGCATCCATTACACAGTAAATATTTGCTAAAATTATTCTGTACGATGGGAAGAAGCTACTGTTTTTTAGTTAAGTGCATTCTTAACCAGGAAGGCTGCCTTCAGGACTTGAATTTATACATAAAGAGCAAAATTTTCACTGAACACCAAAAGCCTGCATTAGAACAGCACCTTTGAATAAAAACTTGCATGCACACTGGTATG
Source organism: Corvus cornix cornix (assembly GCF_000738735.6). NCBI lineage: Eukaryota > Metazoa > Chordata > Aves > Passeriformes > Corvidae > Corvus > Corvus cornix. The sequence continues at coordinate 117,485,145 of NC_046333.1, read as the reverse complement.
AGGAACATATATGAGAAACAAAGGTCTTCATACACATACATGAACAAAGCACCACAGAACAAATTCCTTTTCTTTACAGATCCTAAAATGCATTTTAAGAAATGTGCTTTGATTTAGAAAAAAAATACTGGACTTAAAAATGGAATTGAATCATGGAAATCCCCTGGCTTCTGTACACAGGACATTTTGTGGCTAGGACATCACAACATTTAAAATTCTGAGTATTTGGGAAAGCAAGAAGACAACTCAGATTGAAAAATACACTGCTGACTCAGGTACAGTTTCACCTGAGATTGTATTAAATACCACAAGAGTCAAGATAAAATTAAAATAATGAATCCTCTGTCTAGTCTTTTTCCTAGGTGGACTTTTAGTAAATACTATTGTAAGTCAAGCAGAGTCTCAGACGTACAGCTGTGGTGAGAGATGACCACACACCACGCTCAGGGCCTGAGCCTGGACCTTGGACCATCTTTGTAAATGTGCCCAAGCAATACACTGCCTCTCTCTTTCAAAGGAAACAGTGCTCACCCAGAGAATTAAGAATATAAGATGGTAAATTTTAAGGTCACATTCTAGAAGGCATTAGGGCACCCTGATATTTCAGAAAACATACTTTATGCACATCCAAAAGACAGTTAAAATCACAGCAGTGTGGTTCATGTGTAAGCTCAGTACATTATATATGCTTAGACAAAATCTGCCAGATTGCTCAGATTACATTTAGTTCAAGCTCCCAGGCAGCAATTTTCTTTGGAGCTATGGTATGAGTTGTATTCAATATGAAAATGCCAACACACCAATAAGGAAGGCACTGCTAGTAGCGTGACTTCAGGCTTGCTAGGTGGATTACCAGACCTTTGGTACCTTACACACACTCAGCAGTAAGTGATGGTGAGCATCACCACTTCCCTCACAAACACTGAAGGGAAGAGGCTGACTGTCATGGTCCCTAGGAGAACTGGAATCTTATCACCTGTGTAGCCTGCATCTCTGAATTCAGAGCCCTCAGTCTCATTCTGGAGCCAGAAATATTTTTGTCCTTTCTTACAACGTAAGAAAAGGGAGGTAATTTCTAGTACCCAAAGGCAAGAGGTAAATTTTGCACCCAGTGATGGAGTACTCCTCTGGGTCTACCCTCCTGGAATCACCTTCCCTGCACAAATTTTATCAGCTTTAGTGAGGATGGGCACTCAATTAAGCCTTCAGAAAGTAGTAATGAAGGAAGAGATCTTTAAGGCATATATAACAAAATGTACTTGTCATGATTGTTTGCCTGTATACTCTGATAATAATTTGAGGACCAAAAAGGATTTTATATTTTTTCACATTTTCTTTTTTATTAAAAGCTCTCACATTTCACCTTTAAGGCATTATTGTGAATTTTATCTTGTTAATTGACTGCTCATGTGGCAATAATTTTACACCACATTAAGCAATGTTCTAATTAGTTTTAATGCCCTCACTTGATGGGAAAAAAATGCAGCATACATAGAAATAAACTCCTTTATATATCCAGTATATATACGTATCATCTGGTTTTAGCTAAGAAGCGCATGTATATGGGAGAGAGAATTACAGGAGGAATACATGTGCAGAAGAGAATGCAAAAGGTAACATAATAAACTGTCACATTGAGAAGAATGGTGAGAGACCAATCCATCAGGCATAAATTCCACATTTTTATGTACATGATGAAAGCTTTCTGCTGCTTCAGTAAGGCTGAAAAACAGCAAGATAGAAGTAAGAACCTGATTAAACACATGACTGAATATACCAGCAATGACAGATGCAATGAATGTGTTTCCTTCTATTTAGACAGGGGAAGCACCTTTAGTTTGTGTGCATGACGAGTAAAGAAACAGAAACCGTGGAAAAGAAACTGTTAGAGCTGCATCCCTGTGCAGCACAGTGACTCTTTCCATGGCCCCAACTCATCCATGAAATCCATGAGGCACCAAGGCAGAGGGTATTCTCTCTCTGACACATTTCTTCTGCTTCCATAGGGATCTGACTCCATGCCTGGCTCCATTATAGTTCATAAAACTGTAAGGTAAGAGTAAAAGAGCAGTAAAGGACCCATGTCATGAAAACTCCATGTCTTCTGTGAAATCTTAGGTTTGAAAGTTTTCCATTTTCAAAAAAACCCATCAACTCAGGCCTTTATATACAATATTCCCCTATAAAAACCATAACAACAAGAATATTTGTCCTACTTATGTACACTAAATTATATTAATGACTGGAAATTGAATGGCATAAGTTGAACTCCCAGCTGTTTGTATTCTTCTTGGTGGCTCTCAATATTCCCAGAGGTACCATTTGGAAACTTTCCTGTCACTCACTGCTCTCCTCCAGAAGGTCCAACAAACTGCACAGGTCAGCTTTCTGCTCTTCAATCAGAAAGAAGATCTAACATCTTCTCATGACCTGATCTGACTTTTATTGCTGTACCAACATAGCTACACACTTCAGGATACTGTACTTTGACAGAATTGCATACATCATTGAGGGCACAAAATACTGTGGAAGGGCTGAGATAAATTACAGAGACAAAAAAAGCTAAATGATGTTGGTTTTTTTTCTAAATCTGATGACTTAGATATGCGTAGACTTAACAATTAAAAACTTTGCAAACAATAGTACTAATAGCACTAGGATATTCTTATCATTTTTTCAATTAATCCAACAATAAAATATTGATACAGTCACCTCCCTAATTATCTTTATGCAAAGAAAATTGCATGACTGTGATTTTGAAAATTTTAAATCAGATAACTAACACAAAATTCCCATAGTTATTTTAAATCATATACATTGAATAAACTGGCCAAAATTCAAGGCTTTTAGGTCCTACCAATTTCCATTGGGCTACCCATACACAAGACTGACTACCAGCATAACTGGACAAGTCAAACATTGAGTATCATTCCTTACTGATCAGCAGCAAACAGAACCTGTACTTTTGATTTCAATTTTTGTGGTTGAAGTGGCAGTACTTATTGACATATATAATCCTAGATATGTGAATACATACATATATAAGTTTATAAGCACTACCAAATTTTTGCAATGTTTACACAAGGTATTTTCACTTCAGCTGCTCCTACACGTTACTGAGCTAACATGTTCAACAACAAATATCTCAATGAGAAGATTTCTTAAAAATCACAGATAAGGAATTCTTTTTTCCCATGGACTTTAGATTACTCAATGCAAATATAAGCATGATGCTTTTAAGCAATTTTTTCATTAAAAAAAATAAAGAAAAACAACCAAGTGACCAAAAGAACATCTTTCATTTCAAGAGAAAAAAACCTACTTGTAAATGCTCTTCCAAATTTTTTCTTGCCTTTAGCAGAAGTTGTTTCAATAGGTATAAGACAGCAGCACTGAAATCTAGAATCTGTGCTTGTATGGCATTGATCTAGCACCTTATTGGTTTTACATAAGACATCAACCTCTCAAACCACACCAGCTTTCAGCTCCTGAAATAAACCTTTTCTGCTCCAATTTTTTCAGAGCATAAAGTTTTCCTCTTTCCTTAGCTTGGGATAACTACATGGATCCCACAGTCTGTTCCACTATCAATATTTTCAGATACCTCCAGTCACTTCTCATCACTACTTCAGCAATTACTGATGACCACATTTCCACTGATAGCTTGGTCTCAGCTACCATCATAGAGGTTAGTATCCACACAACAAAAACTGATCAGGCTTGATGAAAGAAGGGTTTGCATAAGTTGCAATTCACTGATTTCCCCTCAGGACATATCTCTCAACTGCTTCACAACTACAAATCAACCATGATGTATACACAATCCGAGTCACAATGTACAAGTGCAAAAAATGCCATGACATAAAGGGTTAGAAAACACTCATTACACTTACTTGTTTTTCTTTCCATGATCTATCTGGGACCATATGCTCTCATTTTTCCTATGCACAGAAAGAGGCAAACAACTTGTTTCCTTCCTGAAGTTCTCAAGGATAAAAAGAAAGTGCTTTTTATTGCACTCACAGTTAAACAAAACTTGTTAAGAAAGTTAACAGTTAATCTTCTCAGTATTTTTCAAGTGTGATGTCAACCAGTACACACCTGTCGAAAGACAAAAGCAGCAGCTCTGCAGAGAAGGACCTGGGGGTCCTGGTGGGCAACATCTGTCCATGAGCCTGCAGAGCCCTGGTGGCCAAGAAGGCCAGTGGTGTCCTGGGCTGCATTAGGAAGGGCATTGCCAGCAGGTTGAGGGAGGTGATCCTGCCCCTCTACTCAGCCCTGGTGAGGCCACATCTGGAGTGCTGTGTGCAGTTCTGGGCTCCTCAGGAGAAGAGAGACATGGAGCTCCTGGAGCAGGTCCAGCTGAGAGCTACTGAGTTGGTCAAGGGTGTGGAGAATCTCCCTTGCAAGGAAAAGCTGAGGGGGCTGGGCCTGTTCAGCTTCAAGAAGAGGTGACTGCAAGGGTTCCTAATTAATGTGTATAATTATCTAAGAGGAGGGTGTCAAGAGGACAGAGCCAGACTCTTCTCAGTGGTGCCAAGCAATAGGACAAGAGGCAACAGGCAGAAACTGATGCACAGAATTTCCACCTGAATATGAGAAAGAATTTCTTTACTGTGTGGGTGACTGTGCATTGGAACAGATTGCCCAGAGAGGTTGTGGAGTATCCCACACTAGAGATATTCAAGAACTGCCTTGATGCAATCCTATGCCATGTGCTATAGGATATCCCTGCTTGAGCAGGGAGGTTGGACCAGATGTCCTACTCTGGTCCCTTCCAACCTGACCCATTCTGTGATACCACAGTCCATAAACTTGACCCTGAATATACAAATCACACAAGTCTTTTACTCTAGGTTCAAATAACACTTAACTTTTCTGTTAAGTGCCCTCTACAAGTGTAAAAGGTACTCAAATCAGGACCAGAACTTTTTCATTCCCTTTTTCTCATACTTGTCACTTGTCAATAAGAGCTTCTCCTCATAACATGCACCAAAAAGGTCCTAGGAGGAAAGCATTCTGCTCAAGCATAGCCAACACCTGATCTTTTACCCTAGTGAGGAAAGGTTCCCATGCAGCAATTTAAATTAAAAACCTATCCCAAAGGGCACCTGCTTCTAAATATTGTACAATTTGATACTGGAAAGAATTTTTCTTTTCTTCCATATTATGATATCCCTAGGGCTGGAGGTCTCCCTTTCCTCAGCAAGCTACTGTTTTCAGAACAGCTCAGCATCAGTTTTCCTTTCTCCTCAATTATGGCAAAAATGCCATTACAACAAGTGGGAATTTGTTATCTTTTCCCCTCCCTATAGTGACTTGCAACATAGCCCTTTCAGAAAAATACGTATGTTCTAAGCACCAGGGACACTGTAATACTAAGGAATATTTGCTAAAAACAGTTTTTAGGTGGAGTAGTCGGAGATGCTGGCAGAAAAATCCTTTCTCAACATTCTCCAAAATACCAGGTTATCCCTATTGCTTTCATTTATAAAGACTTTTTTTACTTGAGATACTGAAAATGTTTGATTGCAAGGCATTAGTGTCCAAAATTTCAAGAACTTGTCTGGAACAGACAGGACACAAATTATTCTGAAAATTTTTGTTGCTGTATTTTAAAATTTCTGTAACTTTGTTGCTACTGTTACTGTAGAGCATGTCCATCCCACAGCCTACATTTGACATCAGACTGTATTAAAGCACTTCTTGACACAAACCTCAGGCAGAGCTGAATACCTTTTGGCAGTAGAGGAAGACGGAACAGAAAGTAGGCAGCAGAACACAATGGCAGTTCAATTTAAACTTAGAAAAATTAAAAAACTGGGATTTCTGGAAAGCAGTTCGACATGGTGTAGCATTGTTAAAAACTGCCTTTCTTTTTCACCCCAGCACAAAGTACAAAATGACAGCTCATTCCTGAAAAGCCTAACACACAGGAGATGCTGCTGTCAGCAGTAGCAGATTACTTCTTGTAGCATCTTATGGAGAGTTTCAGTCTCCTTTAACTGGAAAAGAAAATGTAACTCTATTTATGCCTACAGATTTTACATATAATGGAAAAGAACCTCTCTGTTCTTTGCAGTTTATCAGCTACCACTAAAATGCTTTAAATAGCTCAAATAATGGTGCCCACTTAAGCCACATGGTACCTCAGCATTTCTAATTATCTCCAATTTGTATCTAAATACAAAACACAGCCTAATTATCAAACTACTAACTTGAGGTCTTTGGAGTATTAAAAAAAACCAGCGCATTAATTAGTTCCAACAATGCACTTTATGAACTTTAGAAAGTTCAGCATGGTATTAATATCAGAGTATGTGTTATGGCTTATCTAAGTTTGATTTTTTATCTAAGTTAATTTTTTATTTTGCACTGCAATCTTCCATTTAGACCAATTGGGAAGGGCTATACTACACGCTGTGCATCCACAGTTTTGCTACAGCTGTCTCATGCATTTCTCTTCTTTTGCACCCACGCAAATCTCTCATTTTCCCAAGTAAATATAACCTGTTTTGGGGGAGGTGCTAACAGCAAACCTCTGCACAGCCACCGCAAATTATGGAGCTTCTATTATTATTGAGATAGTTTTTTGTGTGTCTTCTCTCAGCCTTTGAAATTTTGATCAGATTCACACAACCTTTACCCTTGTGTGCCAGTTTGGCCAAATTTAGAAATATATCCTCTGAGAGAAGGCAGGTTACAAACCACCCCTCCCCCACCAGCTTGGGAAAAAAACTTTTTCCTCGAAGGAAAGTGAAAGAGATAAAAACTATTTATTTAGCAGGAGAAAAAAGATACTAATGCTAAATAATGAAACCTCTCGCTGTAGAGAGAAAACCTGGGAAAATTTCAGAGTCCTTCCATAGTCTCTCTCTCTCCCCCTCCTCGGAGCTGGGACGGGGTGGTGGGCCCACCTCCAGGGCCAAAGCCTCGGTGGAAACTCCTCCCGATGTATTCTGATGTTGAAACAGTCCAGCAGAGAAAAAGGAAAAAAAAACAAGTCCCAGGAAAACAAAAGTTCAACTCTCTGTCTCTCTCCGGAGAAAAAGAAAACCGAAAACTGGCTGAACAAGCAAGCAGGGTGCTTCTCTGCTCCTCTCCCACAGCAACAGAACGCAGAAGAAAAAAAATGCATCGAACGAGAGTGTGTTATCTCTGTCTGTGTCCTTGAAAAGCACTGCTTTGAGAAGTTTGATCAGTTTTCTCTCTCTCCACTTAGGCTCAGTTTAAAAGCACAGAAGGGCATAAAACTAATTTCTGGGCATAGAGCAGCGATAGGGAATACAACATCAAGTCACCCCAAGACACCTTGTTATGCCTTTACCCATCAGAAGTCAGTGTCACCATCATTTTTAAACGGATGTTGAGCAGTATGGTCCCTGCACGGAACGCTCTATCCCTGACAGACATTAATACAAGTGACACAACTCAACAGTGACAGAGCCTGGCAGCTTTTGGTGCTTCACAATGGTCTCCCTTAGGGGTCACAGAGGGGACACTGCAGCCCATGAGGGTGGTTCCACTGCTGCCCCAGCATTTTCACAACTCTCATCAAATTCCTTCACTTTCTTGTAGAGTAGAGCTATGCCAAAATTATGACTGTTCACCTATTTCGGCAACCCACTGACTCCACAGCTGGAACAAAAGACAGCAAGAAAGTCCAAGACTTCAGCATAAGACAAGTTAAAACAATGGCTATTTTGCCACTGATACAAGATGACGTCATGCACATGGGTCTTGCAAAGCTAGAATTGCAAAAAACAGTTACCATAAAGAGGAGGCAAAACCAGTGAAGCAAGCCTGGTTAAGCAGTTAAGAAATAGAATAATAGTAGCACCAAAAGCAAGACAGTTTTGAAGTGGGTTTGTATCTACATCTAGCTTACAGAACAATTTCTTCCAAATTTGAACATTTGTTTCAAGAAGTGTAAAACTACAATGCAAATAAAAGAAGAAAATATAAATAAGCAATTCACATTTAACTGCCCTGTAACTTCCAGTTATTTTTCCCAACTACTTGTCAAATTAACCTGCCTTGCTCTTAAGTATTTATTCCTCAGGCAAGTCTTTATAAAAATATTTCTATGACCACTTTCAGATGTGAAGGAATGACAAAAAAAACCCTGTTCCTTTTTTTGACAAATTAAGAATTTTTTACTGGCCATGAAGTTGGAACAGAATACCTTCGCCAACAAATCAACTAGTGAAGCTTACATGAAGACATCTCCTATTATTTTAGAACACACTCCAGGCTGCCCTTTGTTTTGGGAAGGTAGCACTGCAGAATAAAGATGAAAAATGAGTCATACGACTTTTCTTATATTTGTAATTCAAGTAAACTGTGTCTATCCTAAACTGACTGGCCCATCTGTGTTTGAAAGTGATAGGGATAAAAAGCTAGAAAGAGATGACAAAATCACTATCTTTCTCAAATATAACATCTAAATATCATTTCAACATGAGGGCACAAAGGAAAACAACGAAAACTGCAGAAAGGGATATATTTATAGTAGAAAGGACCTCATTTGGGAGCGTAAATAACATTTGCTTTTTCTCAAATGCAGTGGACTGGCTTGTGATTGAGGTAAGGGTAGCAGTGAAAGGATGCAAATTTAGTAAACTTCATACACACATAAATGTCTCCTTATTGAACACTCAGCAGTTCTCTCATCCACACTCAGAGCTTCCAGGGAGACACAGATAAGCAAATGGGAGAGATAAAATCAAGTGATTGCACAGATAGCACCATACAGTTTAATTACTGAATTTATCAGATATGCCAGTCAGGGAATACACAAGAGTTACCTAAAAAGTCCTCAGAATAGCCCTGGTGCTCAGGCAATTAATCAAATAACAATGGGAAATTACCATGCTCACCATTCATAAGTGGCACTCTATGCAAATACAAACATAATTATTTTGTGGTCATGTGAGAGAAGAATGCTGACTACAGCATCTACCCAACAGCCAGGAGGTGTCGTGTATTTTGCTCTCCCTTAGGCCAGGGAGGTATGTTAAATTTAGTGTTATGGGAACAGCTCAGTCCCCAAATGTATCAAGCATGTCCTCATGCTAAGCATCTTAAGCATGAAAAATCAATAACTGTTGATAACAAAGTCAGTGAAAGTTCTTCTTAAGAACTGGGAAGGGAAATCACACCAGGTGCTCTACAGCAAGTGGAAGAAATATACTGTCATCAAAGGCAGAAGTCTGTACTTTTATATTTACATTACATTTACTGCTGGAGAACTGTTCATTAAAAAGAAAAACTCTACATAACACCATCCATAACAAATAATGCAGTCCTCTCCTGGATAAATATATTTTTGATTTCCATCACCAAGGTTGCACTGAAATAATTTGGGTCAAACTCCTGCCAAGTTCCTGGCACGGAAATCTATTTTATAATTTATCTAACAGAGGTTCACAGTGATTTCCAGAGAGTTTGTAACTCCATTTTTAAAAAGTCATCTTAAATGTCACACAAAAGTCATTTTGATTTTCTTAACTCACCAATAGTTCCCAGCGGCACTAACAGTGTAGAAAGCTAGGTTGGAAAAAATACAAGAGACTAAGATTTGCAACAATTCTAAGTGGAAAACAAATAAAAAACACTAAGAGGATCCTCCTTTTTAAACCTGTTCTGCCATTTGACCAAGCTGATATAGCTATCTAATGTCTCCATTCACTCTATCTTCTGATTTTGGATGACCTCCACTACTGGACTGCACTGAAATTTTGTGTTAATTCCAGAGGGATTTTGTTACTTAGAAAAAAAAGTCAGAATTAATCAGAGAACCACATCTGAATATTCCTAAAATACTCAAGTACTAGCAAATGTAGTTAGCTAGTACTAAAGTACTAGCAAACAACTAAAAGTAATAGCAAATTAATCTGGAGTGCAAACCTAAAACATATCCACATAGATAATAATTAGGTCTCCTTTAGGGGAGAAAAAGTAGGTTTATACACTTAAATTAGTATAGCTGATTGTGGTAAAGGTAATTACATTACTAATATCCACCAAGGTCACAATAATGCTAATTTCACATAGCTTACCCAAAGACTGGCTTTCTCTATGGTTGCAAAGAATGACTGTAAATCTCCTTTGGTCATTTCTGTGTCCCATAGGAGTAAATTCCTTAAAAGGTCCAGGACAACTCACACTAAGACCTCATATAGTAAGCAGCTTGTGAAATGCCTTCAGGGGAGTTACTACTGGGAGAGTAGCTGTGTCATTTCAGTAAAAAGTATGTGACGGGAAAGGAAACAATTGCAGAAGTAAAACTTACAGAGATTTTTGAAAATATTAAAAACTCTTGGACAGGTGTATCCTATTTCACAACAGCACATGATCCATGGGGTAAGTTCATTCAATTTTCAGAAAGGTGTAAATCAAGCTCTGCTGTCTCACTCAGCTCATTGATGAATCCTAAGTGAGGTCTCCAGTCTGTTTTCTAATATGGTTTGTGGCTTCTCTTGACACCTCTGCAGAATGTTTCCTGTGAATAAAGCCCGGGGCAGAGGGAAGTTGACTCTCCAGCCTCACTCTCTCCAAACAGGCTGCTGAAGGACTCACTGGCAATACAACTGTTGACTCTGGTAATAGATTCTTTTCGGGCTCTGTGACAAAGGATGTAAGCAGACAGTGCCACATAGGCTGCGGCTGATGAGATAACCCCTCTTTCGTTGAACTCAGTTCATCAAAGAAAGAGGAGCTGAATAACTCATGAAAATGAAAAGCTCTTGGGAGTCCTTTGTTCAGCAGCCTCTCCACCCCAGCATCAGTGAGGAGCCAAGAGCCTGCTGCTATGCAAGGGAGGGGGATTCAAACCCCTTCCGGAATGCAGAGTGCAAAAGACTGAAAAGCTCTGTTACAAAGGAAAGTACAAGGATTGCACGAATAGCTCAGCTCTCAGGGGAGGTTTTGTCACCTCTGCAATGGATTTTATTAACTGCATAGTATGTTGGGCCTCAGCAGCAGAGCTTGATTGCATGACTGCTTCCCTTAGAGTGGCAAGAACTAAGCTAATACTGCTAATACTATGTTTACTATATTTACAGGTAAAACTCCCTTTTTCCCAGAGAGATTTGTCTTCTTATTAATGGTACAAAAAATAAGGTGAGCCATCATCTCTTCCTATAAATAAAAAGCCAAATACAACCAAGTGTTTCGTTGCTCGTTTGCCCAGCTAACATGAGAGATGTTACTCAACTGCAGAGAAACTGGTTTCCCTAGTTTTCTGCTGACTGGCAACTTCTGCTTGCTTATTCACTGGACTGAACAAGGTTGGTCATTCTGCATTTATTTATCTACAGGAGAATGGTGGCAAGGCATGAATTGCACCTTGTACCCTGCAGGAGACAAAGTGTTCTCCAATGAGACTGAGAGATGAATTTCATAAGAAGAGGAATTCCCTGAATTGAAAAAGGTTTGGTGGACTGGGGTTTGTTTAACATCTTCAAAGTTATATGAAGTCCTAGTCAAAAGTAACTATCAGTGATTTCAGTCAGGAATATCAGACATTCAATTTTTCTATTTAATAATTACATTAAGGCATTTGTTGCTCCTCAGTAAAGACAAAGCAGGTCCCTCTAGGGTGAGGTTTTTCCTACTTCTCAAAACCAGTGTAACTTTCAATCCACAGACAGAATTCAGTTTTTAACTGCATAATTCCACAGAAATTAGGTGAGCTGTCCTCATTTATATTAGTATTGGTTTATGTTTCTAGAAAGACTTTTCAAAATAATTTTATTCTGATTTTTTCAGAAATGGGGCAGTTCACTGCTGCTTCCTCGAATTTCTGAAAGGAAAACTGCCTCCATAGTCCAGAACAATTTTGCTGCTTGCTTGTTTTGCTTATGACTGTTTTAAACACTAAAGCTTCTTTAGAAATAAAGGAAAACATTGTCTGAAACCCTGGGTTCATTAAGCAATCAGACCAAAACTGTACACAGCTCAGAAGATATTAAACTATCCCACCTGTCACTGGTTTGAGAATAACATGGAAGATAATATTGAGCTTAGCAAAATGTAATTCAAAAAACTCCATTAGTATAATAATAGGTTTGTCTACGGGATCTGTTTCCCAGCTACAGTGCATTAAATGTCATTTAACTGTTCCAATTCAGACTCGTGGGTGCAATTGGTAAGCAGGAGAATGGAATAAACTGGTATAATAGATGGATCAATAGACAACACGAAGATGTAATGAGCAGTTTATGTATTGAGGATAGAACCAATATGAAAAATCATTATTAAGTTAATTGTTTTGAAATTCTAGCATTCAAAAAATGATCTTCTGAATTAATAGTTAATTTATAGTATGCTGCTACAGGTCTCCTGTTCAATTTCAAATGAATTACAGCTACAACTTATTTAGCAAGAGGAATGTAACATTTGCAAACACAAAGTTGTTCCTGTGAGATATAAACTTGTAACAAGATCATTAGTGCTGTGCTTTAAAGAGAAACAGAATACTTCCTGGGATTTTCTGGTTTCCCTGAAAGAAAAGAACACAGCAAGAAACTGCCTTGTGTACCATCAATGTCAATACAGCAGGGGGAGTTTATCAAGAGATTTATATTTTCACAGCTCACTTGCCTACAAATAAATATTTCCAAAATAAATGTCTTTCGTGGTGTAGTCCAATTTGTTTTCAGAACAGCTAAGCCCATTAAAAGAAGAATTACCCTCAGCCACAGCACATGTAGGTGCCTCAGCACACAAATACTGTCCAACACACTTAGAGCCACAGCTGCCAGAGCTCCTGGGCTGGATGGTGCAGCAGCCTTCAACAGCAGAGCACTGCCACACACCACACTGTTCACCTGCATGGCTCCTGCTGCTGAGGAACAGGCACTGCATGATGGTTTTAAACCTGCTCTGCTACACTGCTGCCTAGTCTATGATTTTAAGCCTCCTTACAGACTTCCCCAGCCAAGTTAGAATTACCTGCTGTTCTTTAGATGAGGGAAACTCAAACCTAAGAGAAATTTATTAAAAGTCACAAAAACATCCAGCTGCCTTCATCAGAACATGGCACAGATCTCCTCCCTGCAGAGACACTGCTCTATGAGATAGATGCTCGTACTCAAAAATCAAATCACACAGCCCACAAGGCAGGTATCAAACAGACACATGGGCATACTGAGAAACCTGTCCATTTACTTCTATTTTATTTCTGAAAGATAGTACAGCAAGAAGAGAGATGAGAATGATAAGAAACTGGAAGTGAACAACAGTTCCCAAGTACCCAGTCCTTAGGCTTGGATTGGAGTGGAACGCTGGATCAGGCAGCAGAGCCTTCTTTCTACAGCTGATGCAAGATGTTGCTGTTATGTCTCCCATAGTGGTACAACAATTATTTATTCTGAAAATAATTGTGCAAGGGGTTTCTTACATCCTACAGTGACAACCATAAAGAAAAGAATCTGCCTGTTTCCCACTTTTTTGCAGATCTTGTTCACTGGTGCAGACTGGGAATGCAACCATGCTGCGGAGACTGCTCTGCTTCCCCCCCTACAGATGGACAGGCTTGGCCATGACCTGGCCCACAACTTGCCCAGATACAATAGAAATGTTACTACTTCTGATCATGGTGTCTTCATTGTCAGTGAAGGAATCACTAAGGCCATGAATAATCCTTTTCACATACCTTTAGCCCTTCAGCTTTTGAGCTTAATTCTTCACTTTGGGAAATCTACACTAGGAAAATGGTAACAAAATGGCCTGGCATCTCCATTATGGCTAAGTAATTTTCTCAGTCAGAACTATAATCTGTGAACTAGGTAATTATTCCAGGAAGGTGTTTTTCCCACACATTTGTTCAGTGAGTGAACAATGTTGAAATAAGTAGGCTTGAGATTAATTATTTTTCTCAGGAGCCCCAGCGGGATACAGTGGGAGGTCTGTTGCAGTGATTTTATTAACTGCTTTGAGGATTTTTGATCGGAATTTACTATTCAGGGTTACCAAAATTGTGCAATACAAGCAATCTTCCACTGTTTTTAAACTAAAGAAAGGGAGTATGAGAAAACTTGGAACAAAAGAAGGGAAAGACATTCAACTGAGAATTGTTTCCCTGGAGTTTTCTTTAGTTGAAGCAGAGGCAAATGAAGTGCCCCCTCTCTGACACTCACACAAGTCACTACCTGCACTGAGGGGGTTTTATGAGTGTTTCTGTATACTTTCGAACACAGGAAGATAAAGCCAAACATGGAAACACCATGGAAATAGCAGGCACATATGGATGGCTTCACTCCTATGCTCCAATGTAAGCATGTCAGCAGGTGCAGCTTCTCATTTCCACTGGCAGGCACATACAATATCTGTCTTGCCCTTCTTGTAAAAATTAGCATATGAAACACCTAATGACTTTCATAACCAGATGCCCTGAGGGGCCCAGTCATAGAGCCAAACTTGATTCCCATTTCTTCCATGTACAGTCTGGCTAGTTCTGTGACACCAGGTTTGAATCCTGGTTCTGCTACACTTCTTCCAGGAGCCTTGTTGAAATTTATCTTCTGTCAAAAGAAAAATTACAGAAAGCAGCACAGCAGCAGCTATTAGAATTCACCTAAATTAATTCAGTTTTGTGATTGCAATTTTCTCAATCTCTTCTATCCGATTGGAATATTCTCTTAACTACCCACAGTGATCCATTAACCCTCTCTTGAAGCATCATCCCCATAATTTATTATGTTGCTCCATTTTTCCATTCTTTTAATAGAAGGATGAAAATTAACATCAGAAAAATCAATCATCAACTGATAAAGCAAATCTCTTTCTGCTTGGAAATACCAGCTAAAGCACAGGATGCTACACAACCCATGAGAGTCATGCTAGAAACGCATCTGAGGACATGAGCAAAGTGACGACAAGGAATGGCAATAAAATAAGGTGGAATTATGTAAGAAGGAGGCTAATTTAGCATAAAGGGAATATTTACAATTTTTCATAGCTGATCTTTATTGTTCAATTCTGCCAGGCTTTTACATTTGTCTAAGGAAATGCACACTTTTGCTCTACTGAGGTCCAGCAATGCCTCACAAGCCTTTTTACATAAACCACACGAAACAGACATGGTTTAATTTTTCATTCAGGGACAGCACACAAAATTCAGGTTCCAGGTGCACTTCCCTATGCTACCTGAAAAAACTAAGACCTAGGAACCTACGTTTTTAACAGGTCTGAAGCTATTGAATGATTTTTTACTTTCTCAAAACATAGTCAAATTTATGTCCCCAGTGGCCAAAGTTTTTGACAAAGAACATGGGACAGAAAGACTGCAGTTCACATATCCCTGTAGAAAGTCTATCAGCAGCTGTTGTTTTCTGGTTTTTTATTTATAGGAATGTAAGCAGAAAACATCTCCTTTTTTAGTGAATACAGCTTTTCCTATCTACGAGATTCCCACTGGTGAGATCTAATTTTTCACCCTTGAGCTGTTAATAATTAATAATCTTTCTCATTAAATTTCTGATATACATGTCCTTGGGCACTCACTTTCCTAAGCAGATAGAAACTCTTGTCTTACAACACAATTATGAATAAACCCACCACAATGCTAGTTAAGTGTCATTTGTGTTTCATTAACAATACAGCTGAACAACAGATCTTTTTTCTCAACTTTTCATGACGCAAGTAAAGCTCTATGTTAAATAAAGATTATTATTCATTTATAAATCTCCCATTTGACTTCAATAAAGTGACTCGTCAGAGTGATTTACTATATCACTCACACAATGTTAAAATTTTTGTTCAGAAAGCAAAAGTTGACTAATGATTCATTTTACAAAGAAATTTTCTCATCTGCAACCTATACAGACATTGGTAGACCTCAGGATACTTCTTTATGTTTCTGCTATAAGTTTCAAAATAAATACATGCAATAGATACTTTACCATTAGTTGCACCCTTCAGTCACGCAAAAAGTTCCTCAACATTTTCTGATGGAACAGCCAATGCTCTCAAACATAGTGAAGCTAATTCAAGGGATGGTCTTAAAACAGTAAAAGTTGTTTAAGCTTCTCTGAGTAGTGAAGCAGAACTTGTATTTTTATTCAGTGTGATGGACCAAGGTCAGAGTTTCTTGATGTACAGTTTATCTTCTACATATGTCTGACTGCTATTTAAAGTCCGTTAAAAGGAAAACAGTGTATGTTTCCTGGGCAAATTACAAATTCCACCACAGGACAGCAGAAAGAATATGCTGATGTGTGAGGTTTTTCATGACAAAAGTATGTGAAGAAAAGCTCTTATGAAGTGAGATAGAAGAAAATTCTACTTTATTAAATACCAACAGTTTCTAGAGTGCTGCAAACTGCAAAGATGACCACTGAACAGATCATTTCACAGATACTACAGAATATGTTGCTCACTATTTAAAGTGATGTAAAACTGCATCATTTAAAGGGCATGATGACAAAATAACTCTTTGATAATGACAAAAATACTTCATTTTCAAAGTAGAACACAATACACTGAAAAGGAAACTTGTCAAGAGTATCATTGCTTTACTACATTACATTAAAAAAATACTGTTTTGTAGCTGCTTAAGAAAAAAAGTTTTATACATTATACATTAAAGACAAAATTATACCACTCACTAAGTTCTTAAAAAGGATCTCCCTCCAAATTGCCAGTGAAAGAGAAAATGCATCTCTATCTACAGATATCTCTATGGGAGTTACTCCCAGGTACACACAAAATTCAAAAAGAAGTACAAGCAGTTTAGAGCTGCAATGCCTTTGGGAGTGTGTGGGGGTGTTTATTCATCCTCACTATGTGCTTGATACAAGAAGGGTCCTGAACTTTGTCCTACCTGAACCTGCAGTAAGTCCACTTTCAGTAGAAGTTCTTATGGCATGCAGGCATTCCATTATGATGCCTGAGATGGCCACCTAAAACACAGAGACTAGACAAGAATAAGGGAATAAAGGTAGGTATTTATTTGAAGGACCTTCAAAGGTACCTGGGCAGGCCAAAGGCTACATCCAAGATGGACCCTGGGTCACGAGTTCTTCACACTTTTATAAGTTTGGTCCATTTGTATATCAGGGTTAATTGTCCAATTACAACCTCAGTTCATGATGTAATTACCCCAAGTTTGCTCCCCTTCAGAGCCTTTTAGTTTACACATTTTGGGGCCTGGTGTCCTTGAAGTGCAAACCTAGAGAGGTTTGTTATGCCTAACCAGCATGAGAGAACAGCAGCTAACAGGCCACAAAAAACTTCAGAGTTACACATTAGGCAGTACAGGATTCGAAAAATATAAAAGTTAGAACGTAAGGCTTTGCTCACAGCTGAGCAAAGAGAACATGAGAAACTCTGTCGATGACTCAAGAAATTGCTGGTCAGCAACAACAGAGTGAGAAGATGACAGAAGCTACAGATATTGCCAAGAAGGATGGTTGAATTGCATGGTTAGGTAAGGGGAAGCTATGTGAGAAATGGCCAAACTTTGATGAGAAGCAGGGATGAGTAATAGCACCTCTGAAGTGAAGAGTCTTGCAAGGCCAAGAGCACCTAGGTGACCATAGTAGTGATAACATTTAAGGCTGAGAAGACCTAGGTAATGCTGTTGGTAACATCAAATTTGGTTATGGATGTGGTGAAACTGAGATCAGCAAGGGAAAATAATTAGAGACAGGTTTTTTACATGGGAAGCAGATAAGTGTGGGGGAGAAGGAACAAGCTTGGAAAAATGGAGAGAGGGGGAGATAAAAGGGCCCAACCAAGTATAACCAAGGCTGCCAGGCAGTACAGCTGTCTGGCCAGGCCCAACACCTGATCACCACTTTACCTTGTCTTATTAAAGTCTACACCTCTTTTCTCTGTAACTATGCTTAAGGGTGCCTTCTGTTCTGTGTGTGAGACATTAGCAAACTTGGATTGGCCAACAAGTAAGGTAAAAGGTCTGGCAGCCAGCTACCCAAAAAAGCATGATCTGGAGAGTCTGAGAGTGGGCCTTCCTCAGGAACCACAGGTGTGGGGACATCTGTGTGCGTGTGGGTCTGTGAGTACGGATGCAGGAGCGTGCGATGTATTAGCATGCTTGGAGTCCCATTAGCCAAATGCAAAGAACAGGATCGGCAGATTTGTGCACAGATACACCTGTACACAAGGTGCCAGACCCAGCACTGATCTCCTCTGTGTGCAGCTTTGGTGACCAGCTGTGTGTGTGCATGGAGAGCACACACTCAGCCTTTCTACTGCTGGGACCAAGGAGCATGGGACTGCAGCAATCTGGATCTACTGGACTGAACTGGAAAAATCCAACTCCCAAAGTCCATCAAAAGGAGCTTCCCTCAGCAATTTCAAGTGACAGCATAAAAATTACTTCAAGGATTACTCTATAGCAAATTATCACAGGATGCTTTACTAGAAACAACAGGCAAATAAACTGTGCTTAAATATTTCCTGTATTACATTAACTTTTAGCCAAGAACAGGATGGGAGGCCTTTTGTGATAAATGGCTAAACATCAGAGCTATGTTGCATTTTTGGTCCCTGAAATTTAAAGAAGAAAACTACATAAAATAGCCAAAGATGAATATATCTTCCTCAACACATCCCAACTTACCACCATTTTTTTTTCATTTTCTTCCCACCTCTCAACACCCCCCTCTAAAAACACCAGAAATGTCTTAGCCAAATACATACTTACTCTGTAAGACAAAATTATGTATCTCACATTTTTAGCCTACCTCTGAATCTAAAGGAAAAAGGTTGTTTTATTCTCAAAACCATATTCCTGTAAAGTAGAACTTCTTGCTGACCTTCTCCTCTGACCCCTTTGATCTCATGCTCAGCCACTCTCTCTTCTCGTGGTGCTGCACTCACCCATTTTGGTGTCCCTCATACTTCTCCAGTTGCGAAGGTCATGCTTTCGTTTTCTCTTCCTCCTTCATCTGTAATTCAATCCTCTCCTCCCTTCTCAGACACAAAGGCAATCTATCTCCTTAAATCACACCTTAAAGCCTTGTTTTGTCCCTGTTGTTTAATAGTAACTTCCTTCTGAATAATTTTGTGATACTTTGTTATGAATGCTACTTTATGACATAAGTTATTTTTATTTGTTGGAGCTCCATAATAAGTTAAGAGATCCAAATAATCATGCAAACATGCGCATCATTAAACACTTCTCATTAAAAAAAAAATCATCTAATTAGAATATTCTCTTCCTCAAAATTGCAGCATTGAATGCACAGTTGTAACTGAGACAGAATGCAAAATTAAAACATTTCAATCAATACAGAAACATAAACACTAAGCTCCAGGCAATAGGGTAGCCTATCATATTCCATGTATTATTACAAAGTCAGAGGGGTTTTTCTTTCCTGTTCTATGTAACTTTCCCTGAAGCTTGATGTCTCTCAATTACAAGCTGCAGTCTTCTCTAAGTCAGCCATGAAGTTGTATGCACAATTTGTAGCATGCAAGTACATGAAGGAGAAAAAGATTATTCATTTGAATGTCATCAGCTGACAACTCTCTATTCAGAAACACTGAATTAAGCGAGAAGAAATAAAGAATTAACTGTATGTGCCAATATTCCATCAAGCACTACATGCTGGTTTACTCAAAATATTGCTTGTAAAAGTATATATACAATACTGAAGACACCAGTTAATCAACAGATGTTGCTGTATTCACCTCTTTTTTGCAAATACTAATGCACTTTTGTCGAGCCAGGAATTAATACAAAACAATGAAAGGAACTTTATGGGTCATCATATCCAGCCTGTTTCTAGTGCACTTTTTCCTAACTGCTTACAGATGTTTTTTAGCAAATGATAAAATAATGGCTTTCTCTTCCTCAGCTATTTGCAACAAAGTGGCTCTACGTTAAGAGCGGTAAATCCCAATACCAGTCCCCAAACACAAGGTCTTGTACTTTGCACTGTTGGCTTTCAGCCCATTTCTCTCCATTCAGTCACCACGGCTTTGATTTGACAATGCCTCCTGGCTTCATTGATCACCAAATTTTACAAGTGCTACTTCTTGTGCAAGGTCATCAACACAGATGCTAAAATTGGCTCCAAAACCACCCTTCAAGGCACTAGACCAGTATCTCTGCTCTAAATCAACAATTCCACACTCAAAAAAAGCCGCCATCTCCTCTATCACACAGTATTTAGACCTTAAAAAAAAGCAAAATAAACATTTCCCATGCAGAATCTTTGGGGCTTTAACTTCAGGATGATTTCCAAATTCTTTAAAAGAGTAACACCCCACCCAAAGTCACAGCCAATATTATATGCTTTGGTATCAATTTTGTTTATTCTGTCTAGTGAATATCCAAGCCTGAAGCAGCATAACGTACACAGGCAGATTATATCCACCTAACCTGAAGCAGAACTGAGGCTTGAAAACTGGACATAAAGTTTACGATTTTTTTCACTCTACCAAATATTCCAACCAGAACAAATTAAAATTACACTATCAACATACTTCTCAGTAATTTTTATCTTTATTGTAAATAGTTCTTGTATTTATATGTCATTAATGAAGAAGCACCTAAAACAACAGGGGCTCCCACACTGAAGGTATTAGTGAAACAATCAGCAATGACATAGTACCTCCTACAACAAGTTTACTAAGATGATATACAATATCTATATATACACATATAAATAACCAGTGAGAAAGGGAAGGTGTGAAAAGAAATACTGAAGTCTTGAACACAGCTATAAGTCAGTGAAAACAACATAGATTTTAAATCACCTCCTTTTACAATGTATGTGGAATATGTGAAACAGCATTGCATTTGTTTAGTTCCCAAGCAGAGTAGAGTGAATTTGTAACACATGAAAGCAAAAGCCATCCATTTGGTTTTACTCAGTTAGGGACCCATTCCTGTTGAACACATTAAACTCCAAATCCTGAAAAAGAGCCATAGTTTTGCAGGAATGTTATCTGCAATTTAATTGCAAGATCCCTGAAAAAAGCTCACTTGGGTATTTTGAAATACAGTGACTTCCTTCCAAATACCTAATTTATTTTTTTTGTACAAACCATATTAAAAAAACATGATGTAGGGGTTGAGGTAGCTGGAAATTAGACCTGCACAAATAGGCTATATTTCAAGACTCTTGTGATAACCTCAGCAAATTAGAAGGGAAAAGATCTGCTCACATCTGTAAGCATGATATGGGCCAGTTTTATTGTGCTGAGATAGACATAATTCAGCACTTCTACACATTTCATTTTAATCATCACAGAATTAGTCATCAAAGATTACAGCTGCTTTCAAAGGAAATGTTAAATTAACAACTGGAAAAAATGTATTCGAATACATTTTCCTAACAAATGCTAATTCACTTTTATTACCAAGTTTTAGCCTGTGGCATCCTTAATATGTATCAAAACTATGACCACATAGAAATTAATCTACCTCAAGTCCCGATTTCTAGTTTATAACCTTGCTGGGAGGCTTTCCTCTATGTTACTTTCTGTGTCCTTCCCTTCATCAGTCCCTGAAAGACCCATCAGCAACTGATTGAGCCTGTCCTTGTACCAAGCACAGTGTCATCCTAGTAGAACAACCAAGACCACCAGCCCAGGGCTATTGCTTTTCTGGCAACTCTAACTCACTAAGGTTGGAGAAGTGAAAAGTTCAAGAAGTGTGGGACTGCTACAGAACAGCAGGGTCTGACTTCGACCATGAGCTGCGTAGGGGGAGCATGCTCTGCCAAAGTCACTGATATCCCCAAACATGCTGTCAGGAAGCCAGACAAGGAAGATTTTGTGGTAGACACCGGTGATTTTTCTGTGCCTCTTGTGCTGTATGCACGATAGAGTGCATATGGCTTAGACTGCCATAAGACCCTTCAAGGCAAAATAATAATGCAGCACACCCCCATGCACAGAGCTCCGGAGGGGTATTCATACGCTCCATAAAGAGAAACTGACTTGTCACCATTGATCTTTGATCATACAGCAACCAGTCAGAGCGCCACACCACAGGGAAGTGCAGTATTCCATAGACATAAGGACAGGTTCTGAATATGCCTGAGATTCAGTCATCTTGAGATACAGCCCTATACACAGCCTGGTGAGCATCCACAAGTAGAAAACAAGCAGAGACATGACTGTAACAAAGATTTTATAGCAGTCTTACGTAAATAACCTGATTTCAAATTCAAACAGTTCTCTGAGAAAGTAAAATGCAGTGTAAGATTGACAGGCTGCAAGGTATTCTTAAAAACTGAAGTACTACATGGCACCAGAGCGGAAACTAAAGTAAGACTATTACAAGTAAGACACATAATAAACACATGGGAAGAACAAAAGCAGCTTGACATATCTATCACCTTCTTTCACTTCATAGGTTTCTGTTCTAACAGATACTGTGTATGCCATCCCTCTGAATCAAGCCCATAAATACTGCCATAATCTCTGACCTTGTCCATGTACACATGAAAAGCTCCATTAACTTCAAAAAACCCCAATAAGTAAAGTCAACTCCTCTTGTACTTCCTTATCGAATGGAACTACCCCAGGACCAGAAGATCATAGAAGACTCCTGTCAAAGAGCAAATTACTAAGTCTGTTTCCTCAGTTTCTGCTGTTATATGTACATAAATACTGGGAGCTTTCAACCCCCTGCAGGTAGCTCTCTTATGTTCAGCAGTGAAATGCTATGGTCATGCCACGAGTGCTCTTGTGTTAGTCTCCTGGCACACGCTGTGGGCCACATGAGTGGAACTGAAACTGTGATACAGAAAGCGAAGGCACAATCAAAAGCTCTTCAGGGACAGACACCCAAATGGACAATGATGAGTTACAAAACATCAGACTTAGGCAAGCAAAGGAAATAAATACAGAATGAGCTAAGCATAAACAGTAAATGAATGATACCCCAGTTTGTCAGTTGACACCTGTGTCTTCATTAAAATTATGTTTTTATTTTTCCTAATTTCTAAAAGCTCCTATTCTTTGTGAAAGGAATGCAAGTGAAAACTTGAAATACATTTTTTTAAAAGTGTCTCATTTACTCTGCAGCATTTTTTCTCTCTTTTAGAAGCAGACAGAATTTCTATTAGAAAATGTGACTGTTTTCCTAACTATGTGCTGACAGGTACATTTGTAGGGGCAGAAAAAGAACTTCAACCAAAAGTAAAAGAATTCCAGAAGATTTTATGTAATCTTGGAGGAAAATAACTGACTTTCTTGTTTAACTCACAATGGTACATACATTTCAGGGAATTACCAGTGCTGGAGTACCAAATCACTATCACTGTCAATTTAAAAAACAATATGCCACAGTGACAGTGTAACTACTAAACACAGCATAAGGAGCAAACTGCAGAAAGAACCATAGCTCTGTACACCCAGCATGCTTGTTAAACTTCTAAACAGTCTTTCCTCTGATCCCTTTACTCAACAAAATCCTATCTTTCCTGCCCTTGCAGACTCTGTCATACCTTCTTACACAGACTTCACCTGACAGGAATATAAAGGTAAATACAGCAATACCCTAATGTGGAGCCACTGCAAAATGAAGCAATGTACTCTCGTGTTTTTTAGAATGACTGACTGTACTTCAGAAGATACATTTCCTTCTGTTTTTTCACACAATCTGGAATCAATTCCAATACTGGAATCAAGGGTGGATTTGCAGTTTTTATGCCTGCTGTGAGTGACTTAGTAGCCTTCTAGGCATGCAAGAGAGACAGAAAACTTCCTAACATTCTTCAGTGCTCGGTAGGCAAAGAACTTAGATGAAGAATGGGTTACTACAAGGTTGACTAGCTGATGAAAACAACACTTCTCAGATCTTATTAACTGAATGGATGAATGGACATAAAGGAACCATTTAGGACTTTCTCCCAAGGGAAAACTGGATACAAAGATTTTAAGACAACGTTGGCAGACTAAATCATTAATAGAAAGCCTTAAATTGGAGACCTTAAGTAGGAAAGTGTGAAAGGTACTCTGTATTCCTACATACACCTTTGTTGTCTACTCTCATTACTAAATGAAAGCCCAGATGGGATATTTTCTACAATGCCATGCATGTGACCCATGTGTTTGTGTTCATTCAACAGAACAGAGAAAACCTATGGCCTCTCAGCAGCAGACAGCACAAGACAAGACAAACAGGCTGCTCAGACTGAGGCTCATGAACACTATTCTGCTACTTCTTCATTTTAAATTTTTTCAAAGTATTAAAAAAGGACATTTTCACCACTTATTTTTTAAGTCCAGCATAGGAATTTTGTCTAAGCCAGGCTCTTCTGCAAGCAGATGTGCTTGTGGAGGTGCGACTGGCAAATCTACTTTTTCAGGAGAAATATTTTACCTGAAAATGTCTCAGGATATCTAAACATAGTAACACCACATTAAATTTGAACAGTCTCATGGAGAAACAGCAAATAGGGATAGTGCCTTACTAGGAACTGTGCCTCAGAGTGTTGCCATCCCTCCTTAGGTTACCAGCTCCGTGTGTAGGACAGGACTCATACCATTTTGACACAGAATGCACTGTGCTTCCTTCCTTTCTGTACCAACTGGGTACTGATTCCCTCAGGACATGCTAAAAAGAGCCACATCCCTTTTTTTGCAATGGACAAACAAAAGATGTCTAGATTTCTTTGCCCCCAGTGGACGTGCCTGAAGATCAGTTGCAAACAAATGAGACTGTATGGTATCTCACATTGCACAGGTCACAGTAGTAAATTTCCACTTCATTTAACTCAGATAGCACACACGAGCACACTTGTGGTTTGTCTAGCTGTGCATTAATATCATTTAGCTCACACAAGACCATGCTTTAGTTACTACATGCATTATAATGATACAGAATTAAAGATACAGTCATAGAACTGAAGTTTAAATACTGCCTCATGAGAAAGGAATACAGGGATTTCTAAATTAAACCTACAGAAAATCTGTAATAGATTATTCCACATTTCACCAATTATCATTTTCTCATGAATGAGCTCACAAAGGAATGATGAGCTTTTCCACTGCTAGAGCAGACTGAAGTAACAAAGTAACGTACTGTGAGAAAAACTTTAAGCTGGCAGGATACTGAATTGCTGGCTATGTCAGACAGTAAACGTGATTGCAGTTCTGAGTACACTAACTCTGTGTCTCTCAGAAAAAAAAAAAAAATTCCTACACAGCAAAATTATATTTTGGATAGGAGATGGTTATGAAGGTAGAATACATCTGGTTAATTTTGGACATGCATATCAAAGAGAAAGCCATCACCATAATCTTAGTTTTGCGTTGGCTGTAGTAATTCCTGGGATATCCTTGATGACAGAGGAGTGAGAGGGAAGAAGAAAAAAATCGGTGTGTGGCTGTAAAATTCCATTTTGTACACTAGATTTAGCTAAGGAATGCATCAGGTCATCAGCCCTGAACTGCTTTCCAGTAGTAAAAAATTGACTGACAAAGATAAACTGACTGATTTTTTACCACAGAATGGCTTGGGTTGGAAGGGCCTTTAAAGACCATGTAGTCCAACCCTCCTCCAATGAGCAGGAACATCTTCAACTAGGTCAGGTTGCTCAGAGCCTCATACAACCTGGCCTTGGATTATTCCAGGGATGGTGGATCCACAACCTGTCTTGGCAACCTGTGTCAGTGCTTCACCAACGTCATTGTAAAAAATTTCTTCTTTGTATCTAGTCTGAATTTACCCTCTTTTAGTTTAAAACCATACCCCTTACCCTACCACAATAGACCCTTCTAAAAAGTCTGTTCACCCATTTCTTATAAGCCTTCCCTTAGGTACTGAAAAGCTGCAATAAGATCTCCCTGGAAACTCCTCTTCTCCAGGCTGAACTTCCACAGCACTCTTCTCTCATACAAAAGGTGTGTCCTGGGTTGCAGTGTATTCTATTACCATCCTCATGAGCTGCTGAAACCAGGTGGGGCAGTGTTTCCTTGCCCCCTCCACCCAGACTGTCTTTCTGTTAATTGCCCATCATTGTCCTGCCACCTGACTCAGAGATAACTCCCTCCGGACTATCTTCTGTTAATGAGCCTCATCAACACTTGGCCTCATGACTCATTACTCCACTGTGAGATGCTCCACCCAGAGGGAGGAACCAAGCATCCCATCGTGGATATAATCTGAGACTCTGAGCACCAGAGAGAACTCTTCCACTGGATTTCCAGAGGACAGGAGCTATACAGCCACCACTGGACCTGAGGAAGAGCAGACCCTTTTTCTACAGGATCACCACTTCAGAGGACTGCAGCCACCATTCTACCAGACTGCTACCACCACCCTGCCTAACAGGAACTCAGGTTGTATCTTGACTCTGTCAGTCTGAACCAGTGTTTTCTTTTAGTTTTTTTCCTTTTCTTTAATTTCCCCATTAAATTGTTACTCTGACTTGGTGCCTCCCACTGGTTTGTTTTCAAACTAGTACAGGTGCTACATCCCTTGGATCATTTTTGTGGCCCTCTTCTGGGCCTGCTCTAAGAGGTTCATGTATTTTCTGTACTTTCTTCGTGGTTTTGATGTATTATTGTCTAAACTGAGAGCCAGAACCTTTAATAACAGATAAGTAAACAAACCTTGCTTAGATCAAAACACATGGCTGTGCCAATTAGTGACTAAGTAAACAGCAGCAAGAAAAATGGTAACCCTTAACTGCCTCAAGTGTAGTGCCGAGCATTCTGCATTTTCTGTTTATCCAAAACAAACAGTAAATAGCTTGCCACATGTTTCTCATGTCTCCCAGGACTAATTTAAACTGGTCATCCTTGCTTCTGACCACCCGAGTGCAGATTAAATCTCCCTGGGTAAACATTGCTTCCAGCCTTCCTTCACTGATGCTCTCTGTGGCCCTTTGCTTCTTTTGTGTAGTAGTTCACTGTTAAATTTCACCTGCTAATTCAGCAGAACATTGCTGAACTGCAGCTGTCCCATCTATTTCAGTAAAGCAGTAAACTTACTGAGCTACTGGAGTTAAACATTGAGTCCTGTTGATGGTTTCTCCAAAGTTTCTGGTAGCAGCCTCAGTATGCTTCCACCTTTGGCTACTGCTATCAAGTGTACACTCAGTGTCCTGTGCAAGAATCACAGGCTCCAAAATGTTTCCTGAAGGGACATGCCTCCAACTGGACCTCCCAAGCTACCCCGCCAATGAAGTTTTTCCTTAGAAAGAAACTGGGTCTAGAGAAGCACATCATTAGTAAGAAACCACAAGGGTACTGACACCCATAATAACTACTGCTAAGTGCTGTGACACTATTAGTTGCAAAGACATAAGTAAAATGACAGTCTTCCTGAGATTAAAAAATAAATAATAAAAAAGAACAAGCCAGGTTGTTAGAACTTCTTAATTGTGTGGACACAAAGAATTTGGATCCAAGGCATCTCAAATTATCCCTTCCAGTGTGCATTGTTTTGCATGTATTTATAATGAATTGCTCAAGTTTTCGTGACTCATGACTGAGTTCCATTATTCCTCAAGCCTGAATTAAAATGCCCAAATGATTTGCTGTCTGCAAATGTCTGATGACTGCTAGCCTCTTCCTTCTACCAGCCTACTGGCAAATGTTTCCAGCAGCACCTCATCCAAAGGAGGAATTACGTTATCATATGGCTGTATTAAATCCCTTCAGATGCCACACAGCAACTCCTTATATGCTAAATCATGTCAATTAAAGAAACAGTATTACTAGCAGCTATTTCCTCCTAACTGATTTTAATGCTGTTGAACAAAAAAAGAGGGCACCTAAAGTACAACGAATTTTAATAATCCCAGATGAAGGCAAAAACTCAAAAAAAGCCTGTCAATTGAAATATCTTGTAGAAATATATGAGTAACATATGACAAAGGGGAAAACAAAAAGTTATTTTCACATACAGTACTTAATGTCCATGATAAAGATGAAGTCAGAATCTTTTAGCATCCTGCAAGGAAGTTGGTTTTTTTTGAAGGACATAAAATCTGGACCATGATGAAAGTCTAACTAATTCCTTTGTACAACAGAAGACAAGGTATTACAAGTAGCATTGGAAGGCTTTTCCTCCAACTGAGATAGAATGCAGGGTTTTAAAAAACTGATATGACTTCTTCTTTCCAAAATTGTAACCAGGCCCTTTAATTCCCCCCACAGAGTAGTTAGCTCTGGCATGCAAGTCTTCATGGATGTTTTCCTTTGGACCTTCATGAGCTAAGTTCAACTACCACGTTTGAAAACCTAGAGAGCTTGATTGTTAGGGATTCACGTAAAGGAAGATCTTCACATCATACCAAGAAACCCAACAACTGGGAGTAGGCATCTTCTTGGAAGGGGCCAGCATGGACACATGACTAATAAAATAACTTCTGTCTTAAAAGGAGACTCTCATTAATTTCAGCAGTGAAACTTATGGAGAATTGTATCTAGACAGCCTAACTTTGAAAGCAGTAACAATACTCTCTCTCTGGGAGAATAAATGGGTTAATGGAGGGTCCCCTTAGAGAGGAAGCTGCTTTCCCTTCCATACAAAAATGGGATGAGTGATAGGAAAGGGTGAAGCTCAAAAGGCTGAGAGAAGAGACTGAAAGACTTCACTGTGAGACATTGCTAAGGAGGACACGTAGAAAACAAAAAGAGAGAACAGTAAAACAAGTGTTTCTATATATACAACACAGTAACATCAAGCCCAAAGTAGTTATTACATGTTAATCT
Source organism: Corvus cornix cornix (assembly GCF_000738735.6). Taxonomy (NCBI): domain Eukaryota; kingdom Metazoa; phylum Chordata; class Aves; order Passeriformes; family Corvidae; genus Corvus; species Corvus cornix. The sequence continues at coordinate 117,456,489 of NC_046333.1, read as the reverse complement.
TCATTGAATACCATCCCATATCAAGATGATGTCAGTTTGTTGTTGATTTGAAACATATAACATTTATAAACTATTGTACCACTTACATATATTTAAATACAAACAATGACAAAATCATATGAAAAAAACATGAGATTTGCAATTAAGTAACTTCAGTGCATGGTATTGGGCTCCTGTAAAATGCCATGAGGTTATTGTTCTTCTCAGTATCATTACCATAAAAGAGCCCACGGTTAATGAACCACAAATAAGCAATACCAAACACCTCTCCTGAATAAAAATGCACATGTATCAAAAGACAGCAATATCACTGGAATAGTAGAATTTGCCAGCAGTAAGCAAGTTCAGAGAAACATCAATGTCAGTCTACAGAGGAAACAAAGTTCTGAGATCTAGGTAACCTTATTTTCAAGGAGTAATGATAAAATAAAGTTCATTTGCATGGAAGTACATTGGAAAGGGCTTTCCAGATCTGAATTAATACCTTGAAGAGCACTGTACAGTGATGGTATCCCAATCAATCTCCCTAGGATGCTGGTTTGTTTGCATGGTGGCAGAGGACTTCAGTTCATATCATGTGGGCCTGTCGCCTCTGGTAGGAGGCACACAGCTAATCCCCCATGAATCCATTTGCTGTGGAACTAAAGCGTCTGGCAGCTTCTCAGTCTCATTGCTCTACCACACTAAAAACCTCTGCTTGACAGAAATACCCAGTCAGTCAAGGGAGATGGCTGCTAAGAACCAAAATGTGAAGGTATTTTTCTTCTACAGTTCTCTGCTGCATCTAAAGAAAGAAATTTTAAATGTTCCAAAGTAGTTGACAGTGCTTGTACAACTCGGCTTCCGAGCAGCCACTTACTGCAGCAATTGCCAACATTTTCACATGTGAAAGATAATTGCCCTTCTAGATCATTTAGGAAACAAGCTCAACTCTCATCTTCAAAGCTCCAAATAATTAGTGTCTAACTATACTTAGACATTAAATGCCTTTTCTTGTACGCTGAAGAAAAACAACAGTAAACAAGTTCTTCTTCATGTTTAGGTAGAACTTAATGCACATCAGTTTCTGCCTGTTGCCTCTTGTCCTATTGCTTGGCACCACTGAGAAGAGTCTGGCTCTGTCCTCTTGACACCCTCCTCTTAGATAATTATACACATTAATTAGGAACCTTTGTAGTCACCTCTTCTTGAAGCTGAACAGGCCCAGCCCCCCCCCAGCCTTTCGCTGCAAGAGAGATTCTCCACACCCTTGACCAACTCAGTAGCTCTCAGCTGGACCTGCTCCAGGAGCTCCATGTCTCTCTTCTCCTGAGGAGCCCAGAACTGCACACAGCACTCCAGATGTGGCCTCACCAGGGCTGAGTAGAGGGGCAGGATCACCTCCCTCAACCTGCTGGCAATGCCCTTCCTAATGCAGCCCTTCTTGGCCACGAGGGCATGCTGCAGGCTCATGGACATATGTTGCCCACCAGGACCCCCAGGTCCTTCTCTGCAGAGCTGCTCTCCAGCAGGTCAGCCCCAGCCTGTGCTGGTGCATGCAGTTGTTCCTCCCCAGGTACAGGACCCTGCATTTGTCCTTGTTAAACTTTGGAAGGTTCTTCTGTCTGCTCACCTCTCCATGATCATCTTTTCAGAAGACATTGTCCATACTATTTTTCAATGCTCAGAAAAGGGCAGGATCAAAGTGAACACCAAAGACATTTTTCCTGGTTAGAATTACTTTGTTTTAAAAGTATGGCCAAAAAAAAAAAAAAAAGCCCTATTTATAACCCTGAGAAACATCCTCCATATCATACAAATCATGCCCATACAGTAACATCAGTTTTGCCTCCGCCACAGCTCAGCTGAAGTTATAAGCTGGAGTGCTTAGACAAATATATAAATATACATTCCATATACTTAATATATAATTGCTCTGTGTATCTTTTAGCTTCAACTCCTGATTTATTTCAGCCAGTGTTTGTAATACAGAATAAAAGTATAAATAGTTTCTCGGTATTTCAGGAAACTAAACTGCTGCCTTTTCTAAAGATTACATGGACATCTGATACATAGAAAGTATTCTTCCAACATAAAGCACTAATTCTCTTCATGCATTTTAAACCCAATACACATTATTTACTGAAGATTTAAGATGAAATTTCTATTCATAGACAATGCTCAGGACATAAAATGCCTATTGACTTTCTAAAAAGCAAGAAAAAAATGCAAAGAGCTTATTTAATAGTTTCAAAACTGAAAAAATGAAAACTTGAAAAGTCAAACTATTTTCTTTACAGACTTCTTATATATTCCAAATAATCAATTTATGCTTGTAACAGGAACAAGTAAATTTTTGGCAAACTAAGGAAATCAATTGGACTCTTTATAATCTAACTGTTTTCTCCCAAGGGGATAAACACATCTTGTAACAGGGTTTGCTCTTACAGTACTACTTAGATTTATTCTCTATGCATTTCAAATCCAAAGATCAAAAGACATAAAAATGGCAAAAAAAAACTTTTAATCTGTGCCCCAAAGCTGCAAATGTGTTAATATTCTCATCTTTCATGTTTGCAAGGTAATTACAGTAAAGAGCTCCATACCATGTATTTCAAGAAGGAACTTTACCTCTGATAATGGTGGACTTTGAAACAAGAGACAGTATTCCCCTTATTGCAGAAGAACTTGTTAGGTATTTACTGGGTTTAAAATGGAAGTCTTTATATCTGCTGTGCTTACAAAAACTCAAAAATGTTTTATCTTTGGAAAACCAAAAAGCACTTGTTGTTATTTGATTTTGTTACTTTTACAGAATGTAGAGATAAATAATACTAAAACTTTGTGCAATGCATGCTCTAACTCAATTTAACACAAAACTGTTCTCAAACTTTTATAAATTCAAATTTTTAGTACAAACTTCATCCTCAATGAATTAACTTGTCCCCACACCATTTTTCTAATTATAAATAAGAAATTATTTTGTTTATACTTCAGAAACAAGTTTGACAAATGGACAAAAACCTTTCTTTACCTTGTGGACAGTTCCAATAAATACATACATGCACTATTATTGCAGATCAATATAAAAACAATTTTGTCCCAGTATTTTTACTGAATAAAACATGAGTAATAATTAGGAAACTATATGAACCTAAAAAAACTTGACTAGAAAAGTTTCCTTGGCCAATATGGAGCTTTCATACATGAAAATTCTTTTCAAAGGGCACCCTTCTATATAATTTATCATTTACTAAAGTCTGCATGGGCCACTAACATTGATGTACAGTATTTAAAACACCAAAAACTTATCATGTGCTACCTGACCTGCTTCTTTTTTTTCTTTTTTTTTAAATATTTGTTTTTATTTCAAGTTAAACTACCCTGTGAATTTGACCATTTTGACATATAGCCCATCTGTGCTTAAAAATACACATATCTGACTCAGACTGTAAAAATTAATTTACTGTTCTTTATAAACTGCTGTAAAGATTTAAAATGTGTCCTAAAATCTAAATAGCATCATTTTTGTAATCCGTGTCACTGAGCAATTGACTTCTAAATTGTTTGAGTATACTCTATCAGACAGGGTTTCAGCAGTCAGTATGAATTTTTTGGATTCTTGTCTTGCTGACCTCCTATATCTCCCAGTGAAAAAAAACCAGTTCCAATTCACAGGGCATGTTTAACTGTGCTCTCTTTGTTAGAACTATTTAAGAGCAGACTGTTTCTTCTCCTTCATACTTTCTGGTTTTGTATTTGCTTTGGTGTCGGGGTCCCTCCCCCTGCCATGTAGCCCTGGGAGAGGGGCCCTGAGGGGACACACGGGGCTTCCCTGCCCCTGCTCAGCCTCGTTCCCATTGGTTGGTTTGTGTTCCCCTGCGCGGGCAAGGACCCTCGGGTCCCGGGATTGCCTCAGTTCCTCGGCAGAGCCCCGGCCATGCGGCTGGAGAAATAAACATCTCTGAAACATCTATCAAGAATCTGTCCTTACATACTTCTTTCTACGGGCCTGCTGGTTTGATACATTGTGTTACAGAATTCCTGCTGTAACAAATGGTAGAGAATTGTGGGCAAGACACCGATCCCTAAGGACAGAAAATTCGTGAGTAAAAACCACTCTAGATCTCTCTCTTCTCACCTTGGTTTGGATATTCTCTCTGGACTATGGAAGAATTGTGGGAAATGTGGCTCTCTGAGCCACAGAAAAAAATGTATCTAGAAGTTAAAGGAATCCTCGAACAACAAAACAAGAAAGTATTAGTTCCGGGAGATCTAGAACATTTTTTTTAACTGGCTTTTCAAAAATTTCTTCTATATTTCTCGAGACTTACTTTTTGATATTGAACCTCCTGGAACTAGTCATGGGTGTTTTTGGTACGAGATCTGGGATAAGATAAGGGATCAAACAAAACATGGACTAGCGACAGAAGCTCTCCGTGGACTAATTGTAATCAGCGAAGCTCTTGAGGAGCATTTGTATGGTCCCATTACCCCTAAAGCAGAGGATGGCCATAATCCCGTGGCCGAGACCGCATGGCGGCCATCCCAGGAGTGCGTGACTGCAGCTGTGCCGGCAGAGGTGCCTGCGCTGGATGCGCCCAGCCCCCTCAGGAGCCCGCACCTTATTGCAGACCCCATCCCTGTCTCGGGGTCCTCGGCCACGCGATCACAAGTGAGGGAGCGATGCCGCAGGCGCCGCAGGTGCCGTGGGCCATGAGCAGCCAGGAACCGGGGGTCGGCGTGGAAGCCCCCTCCGAGCACACGGCTCGGAGAGCGAGAAGTGGCGGTTTCCACAGTGACACAAGAAGCCGCACAGTGCAGCACTGAGCCGAAACAGGGCCACTCTCAAAGCAGTGTGGAGAGGGAAGGGAAGGGAAGGGAAGGAAGGGAGGGAAGGGAAGGGAAGGGAAGGGAAGGGAAGGGAGGGAAGGGAAGGGAAGGGAAGGGAAGGGAAGGGAAGGGAAGGGAAGGGAAGGGAAGGGAGGAAGGGAAGGGAAGGGAAGGGAAGGGAAGGGAAGGGAAGGGAAGGGAAGGGAAGGGAAGGGAAGGGAAGGAAGGGAAGGGAAGGGAAGGGAAAGGGAGGGAAGGGAAGGGAGGGAAGGGAAGGGAAGGGAAAGGGAAGGGAAGGGAAGGGAAGGGAAGGGAGGGAAGGGGAAGGGAAGGGAAGGGAAGGGAAGGGAAGGGAAGGGAAGGGAAGGGAAGGGAAGGGGAGGGAAAGGGAAGGGAAGGGGAAGGGAAGGGAAGGGAAGGGAAGGGAAGGGAAGGGAAGGGAAGGACTTGTACCTTACCAGTATATACACCCTGGTGGGTAAGAAGCAAGTTATAGTTTACACAGGGCTTTCTTAAGCCAAGGTGGGTTTTGATGGAATGATGCAAGGATTTTGGGTGTCATGAAAGAGCACTCCAGGTGAATCATGGGGGGAAAGTACAAAGATAACACAGGACAGAGGTTCAAAGTAATGGAGAATCAGAGATTCACAGAATGGGTCAGGCTGGAAGGGACCACAGGGGGTCATCCAACCTCCCTGCTCAAGCAGGGTCATCCCAGAGCACAAGGCACAGGATTGTGTCCAGAAGCATCTTGAATACCTGCAGTGAGGAAAACTCCACAACCTCCATGGGCAATCTGTGCCAGTGCTTGGTCATGCACACAGTAAAGAAGTCCTCCCTCATATTTGTCACCTTTTCTCCTCGTATCTTCTCATATCATACTCATCATTTCTTGGGAGAAGATCCCGAAGTCAGTCAGAGAAGCAAAAGCACCCACAGCTCTTCCCTCCGTTTCTGAACTAGATTTCATTTCAGTCAAGTTTGCACTGCCTTTTCATTCCTGCTACATCATTTCTGTTGATTTTTTTTTCTCCCATGAGCGCTGAGGAAATATTTAAGACCAAAGCTGATTTCAATAAACTAGTTTTATGAACTGTTAATCCTGATATCGGACCTTTGATCCCCTGATGATCCACTGTGTTCAAAGGAAACATCTTAAAAATAGGACACCTTCTAGATCAGCAGTTCTAAGATTACAGACTAAAAGTGCTGTGAGGATTTTGATGCCAAACTCTGAACCTGATAAACTCTGCATTGCTGGGAATAATTAATGACTGTTCCCAACTTCAGTTGCAGCCGCAGCTGTGCCCTTAGGTCTCCCCTGGCCCTTTAAAATGTAATTTTCTGCTTTATGCCAAATTTTCTTAAAGAGGACGGAAGTGTTTAATATCTAATTCATGCCTAAATCAATTTGAATCCACAAAGTAAGGGGATCTGAAATAGCCTAATCTGGGCACTTCAGAGTCGGATGCTCACCCTGAAGCTTTCACACTTCTTAGCATCACATTTTTAGAGCACCATCCAGCACTAGTTTTTTTTAAAGCATCCTGAGGAGTTTCCTGCTTCCTCTCCAGAGCAGTGAGAGCACTTGCCTAGCTAGTGGAAGACAAGCTCGATTCCTCTTTCAGCATTTGCAAAACCAAACCCATGACTCTAAACACTCTAAACACTAGCCAGCTAGTCTGACTCCAAGAGTGAGTGCACGAATTGAGAAGAGAAAGAGGATTCGAAGGGGACAGGGAAGGAGGGGTATCTGCTTCACTCTGTTTGCTGGGGAAAGAGAGTAACATAAAACCATATTTCATATCCACAGTTTGGGCTCTACTCCAGGTTGATTGCTGTATTTTGGCAATTACTGAAATATAAAAGCAGACCTGAAAGGACGTCCAGAACCCTTTTCAGTCTTAACAGACTCATTCACAACTGACAGGACAATGTATCTTCATGCAATTCTTGGTATTCCTCCAGCACAGTGAATGCTTCTGTGAAAAGTGACCACTTCAGCAAAAGCAGGAAGAACCTCCCCAGAGAGCTTCTGGCAGTGCTGTCCTAGCCAGGGCCATTCCGTGTTTGAGAAAACCAGTAAGGTCAAACAGTGGTTAATGAGAAAAGAAAAGGTCAGTGTAGTTCTTTGTCATGTTGCTTTGTCACTCTTCCATGCACAGTAAGGTTCAATCATCATTGTTAGGAAACAAAGATAATCCCATGTGATTTAGGCAACTGATCATGTAGTTCTGATACCTGGAACAATCACCATGAATGGTTTCCAAAGAGACAAGAGCCTGAAATTCATCCACATAAATTGGTTAACCACTTACCCTGAATAATGCATACATATGTAGAAACTCAGATCTGTATATGCAGAATTTGCCTCCATCAACTGGAGGAAAATACATCTAATGAATAATGCTATCAGGTCTACTGCAAACAGCAGGCATCTTCCATGCTGCTTACATTAAACTCTCAGTGAGTAAGGTAAATGACATAACTTCTGCTCTAAGTTAGCACTTCCCCATTACAGAAGAAAAAAGATCAAAACCTTGCCATTAATCACATCTCTGCTCGTAAGCAGCACCACACCATTACTCCAAGATAGGTTTTCAGTAAGTAATAAAGTACTAACAGGATAATGGCAGTGGAATAGCAAATGAAATCTGTTCTTGCTCACATTTGTTCCACTTCTTTGCACTGATAGTAAAAATACATAAAATGGGATGCTGAAGATATCCATATGCAGTGCGTTAAAATGAAGAGGAAACACCCTAGTGGATACCACTTTCTCTCATGCATCATCAACTACTTTCTGCCAAAGTCATACTAAGCTGCTAAGAAGCAATAAAAAGCTGCAATTGAAGAACTACAGAAGATTCAGGGCATGTAAACATACACCAGCCTAAAAAAATAACAGTTCTCATCCATAGAGACATCCCTCTTATCAATCTTCTTTTATGTATTTTTCACATTCTGTCGAAGGAGAATTTGTATTTAGTCAGTGATTGGATGTTCACCCCAAAACATTTCAAACTTCATCAGTCTGTGAGTTCAGCATGCATTCCAGAATCGAAATTTTGTCCTGCCTGTCTACAACCCACTCACATATTGACTTTCCAAAAGTTTTCCAGTTGACCAATGTGAAGGATGTATATGCCCTATGATCACCTTGCATGCCCATATCCAAATCCATCTGCCTTACTAGGTTGAAGGGAAGTGATCAGCTCAAGAGATCAGTTCTCCATTAGTACAACAGAGTGAGACTAATTGTGGAGAGACCCCTCCAGGCAGGAATCCATGCACAAAAACAGAGGACTATATTCATGGTGGTTGTTTGAACATCTCTATCCAATGCACTCAAATCTTCAAATACCCACCACCTCATGGTAAAGCAGTTAAAATTTAACCCCCCCAAGAAGTATATCCCACCAACACTTGGGACCTGAAAACTACAGCGAGTCAGCAAAGCATGTCATACAGAGAGTAACCATGTAATTATATATTATACACTAACTAGGAGAAACTAACAAGGAGAAATGAACACAAAATTCTGGACATGCTAGCCAATACCTACATGACAGCAAGTAATGGTATGAACCATAAAGTTAATAAATGTGTATATTTGGCAGAAAAGAATAAGGAACTAAAGAGAAAAGAGCGTATTTATCTTATTCACTTGACTAAAATCAATTTTGGTAAGAAATACAACTAAAATTGCTATTAGTCATGAAAAAATGTGTTTATGAAGTAATTCATATTACATCATGACATTTTCATTAGATGCAGTACTTTTGCTCAAAAAGAACTACAGTACAATACAAAAATGATTGCCAGCTGCTAGCTCTGCTGTCTTGAGTTCAATTAAAAAACATGAAAAATGAGCTTTTGATTTTCAATATTTTAAATATTTTCACAGAAAACTTGCAGCAAAAGCAAGAAGGTGAGTTCCTTCTTAGCACTACCTGGGACTGTATGCACAACTTTCAGTCTTAACTTGATTGCAACAGTGGAACAGGTAGCTAATAATTAATACGCAAATAGTAAGTGCATATTAATGTAATTTGTGCAAAAAGATAGCACTTGTCAGATAAAGACTACTCATTTAAGTTCTTTTGCAAGTGAGCAAAATATGGCCATGGCTGGATCTCCGTGTACACAGACGCAGCACTGCTTCCTTGCCACAGCTGTAGATCAGATGTAACACCAGCAAAGACTGAATGCAGACACTGAAAAACATTACAAGACGTGATTACAGCCTTCAGCTCTTCTCATGTGTTCCACTGTTTATCCATTGCAGTGAATCTCTTCCTATTATATTTAATTATTACATTTCTGAATCCTTCTGGCTTTATTACTTTGAAGCTGATCCTCAAAGTACAACACGCAACATCTTCTTTCTCCATTCTACAGCTCAAGTGACTTGTGTGCTTGTCTTCAAGGAGGTACAAAAGAAGCAATATCTAAACTAACAGAGTAGTCATGAATAAACCTGCCTTGGAGTTTTATACCTATCCTAAATGTTCCCTGAAGAATAGTTCCTGAATAACAGTACTAAAAAAATAGTTCAAGAAATAGTGTGCATGTCCTTAACTAAACCAGAAAAAAGAGCAATGTATAAACCAACAGGTTTTGTAAGCTGCTTTAAAGACAACTAGTTACAAAGAAATTGGGTCTCTAGAGCCAACTAATGTATTTTGTCTCTGTGCTATCCTTATGTTTGACCCAGTCACACATAGTTCATTCTAATTTTGTCTCACTAAAGAGGATATATGGTGCATTTGTACACCTTAGCCTTTCACAACTTCCACAAATGGTAATTCATGCTGGGAATCTTCTCCACGTAGAGCAAGACGAACACAATTCATCTGCAATTTTATGAGTAGTTTCAGCTTCATAAATGTACGCAGCATACTATTTCCAGCTTTTGTTTTGACCTTATTCATAGTTCCTAGTTTATAATCTTCTAATATTGCACTTCTCTCACACTTGACTGCTCTGGAAACTTCACTAAAATACAGTGTATAGCTAAAATAAACTCTGTTGTGATGTTTCTATTGTTAATAAACTTCATCATTATTTACAACATGAACACTTCTGCTCTGTTAGAACCGTGTTAGCAATTGCACAGCTGCTGGTTACAAAGGCAACAGAAAATAGTTTTGAAAATAATTAGGAATATTTTTTTGCTTAATTTTATACACATGATCCTCTACACATAAGTATACAAACAAGCAAAACTATGGAAAAGGGTTTTTTCTTTTTAGAGGGTATTGAGTGTTATTTTGAAACATGGCAATTGTGGTAACACTCTCCATTTTCAAGCCTCTTCAGAAAGGAGATACAGTCCTTTGATTTAAAAACAACAACAAAAAATTTTTTTAAATAATGGGGAAACACTGGACTACCTGGCAAGGTGAGGGCAAAAAAGGTTCAGGAAGGTTTGGTCAGGATAGATTTTATGATAAGAGGGAAGCTACTGTCATCACATATCTCAAATCTGTACCTTACTAGTAGGTACAGGCACTTGCCCTATGATGAAATAATTACTGGTCCTGACCCCAGAAGGAACAAAACTTCAGATAAATCATCTCCATCTCAGCACAGACAGCACCTGCAGCCAGCTGATCCCTGAAAATACTTTTACGGTTTTCTGCCACCTTTAAACATGCCTTCTGAACATCTATTGGGCAAGAGTTAGCACAAATTTTCTATTTAGTGAAAGGCAGTGGAGAGAACAGTCAAGTCAAAGGTTTATGGAAGGAAGAAAAGCTATCTGTTTCAGCATGTAGCTGTCATGAGTTATTTTATGGGATGTATGAAACCTAGCAAATCACATTCACATCAAAAAGAAACTACATCCAACACTCAAATACATCCCCTTGCTGTTGCTGCAACCTGAGAGTCTGACCTTCACATTACATTTAATAGGAGACAGAAAGAATGAGAGCCACATATAGGAGAGAATAATCTATGAAACCTCTTAAAAATAAATATTTGCAAGTCCTAAGGAAAACATTAAGAAATAAGTGGTGTATGAAAAATTGTTTATGAGCTCAAACATAAAGAAAGTGTCCTTTTTCATACACTTATAAATTAATTCCTTTCCAGAAAGAAGAGGAAGACTATGTGAGTATATATAACACAACACAGAATTCCAACAATTACTTATTTTTTATTTCCATCTATAAATTTGAAAATGCAGTTTCCAGCTGTTTTGCTGCCTAGTGTAATTTTCCTGCAGCCGCTAGTCTCCAGACAATTTATGATAAGATGGATACATTAAGTATGAAGTGGTTTCTCTACTTGTCCTTTATGTCACATCCACAATTTACTTATCAATCCCTTTCAGTTAAAATAGGGGTTTATACTTTAAAAAAAAAGCCCACATAAAATTGGTAAGGCACAATTACTGATAGGCTAGAGCCCAGTCTTAGATACACTCTTGAATACATTTAATGTCAGCTATATGAATCTCTTTAATTTTGTGCTTGTCAATCTAGAAAAAATAAAAGAAAATACTAGTTTGCTTTTCAGTACAGGAATCTTTTCCCAATACACCTATTTCAAATGCTGAATCTACTCAGAATTAAAAGCAACCAATCCAGTGACAGCTGAAACTTACATTTCCTTCAGAGGAAGACTTTTTATCCAAAAAACATTGATTCAACAGTAATAAAACTATTCCATGAAAGTCCATTAACTGTTAGGATAATTTAAAAACAAAATAGGTGGGCTTTCTACAAGTTCAGACCCTCAAATTCCTCATGCCATTGCTCTTCTGGACTGATTGAACAACTTCTCAAGGATTAATTCCTTCCCACGAGTCAACCACACATGGAGGTAGGCAGCAGGAAGCAACCAAAAACTGTGTTTGCACACAAACACACGCACATACACAATACACACTAATTTATTTAGCTTTAGTGACATTCTTCCAAAATACTTCTATTTTCTTGTTCCATGTGTATATGTGCTCATATTTTTTACAGGCATGGCTCAAGTTTCTCTGTAATAATGGTTGTATCACAGACAGATGTTTGAATAAATTAAAAATTTGTGAATAAATTAAAATTAGGTGAAAAATTGACTTTTCAGTTTAAAATAGTCTGCATATAATTCAAACAAAACAAATCTGACAGTGCTGTTTTATGCTTCTTGGAAATTTTTGTGCAGCTTTGTCTTCCTTCTCTTAGGTGCTCTTCACCTGTACTGTACCTGTCATTATGCATTAAGACTAAAGATTCATATCATGTGTTAACAGAGAAAAGATGTCACCTTAATGCAGACATCCACAGAGAAGACTGAAAATAACATCAACAGGTGTCAACTCTCAGAGAGGCACCACAGCAGTATATCTGAATAAAGGTAATGCTCTCTGTGAAAAATTTCCTACTGAAGGGGGGTTTGCCTATTAAAAAAACCCAACCTTTCCTTTTGTTTCTTTACTAGTCCTGATTTTTTCAAGTAAAACAATACCATTATGTATTAGAAGAATATGTAATATTCCACTCTGTGTGACAACAGCATCAATAGTTTTAGTTTATATTAGAGAGAAGATTAAAAAGACAAATATTGAGAGATCTGTTATCAGTAGCTCCCAAAAATCCTGCTGCTTTTCTAGCTGTGAAACATCTGTCTGAACAATGAACTTTTTACTGTATTAATACTCAGTGTCAATACTGAGCTCTCTCACAGAGAACACATTTTATTTTATAGCTAGAAATAGGTAACAAACAGTGCAGTTTCTTTTTAAAGCAATGTATTAATGGTGGCACTCCACGACTTAATCTATAAAATTTGATTGTTACACCTAATCTTTGCTGACACAGAACCTACCATTATTTTGCATACCTTATATGCTTATATAGTTCATAGACTCCCATCTACAGAAGGTGGAAAACATTACGAATTTTATATGGATGTGCCTCAGTGTTCCAGCCTCTCGGTGCCAGATGCTGTTCAAACTAAGAGATTAAGATTTACATAGTAAGTTGCCAGTCATCTGAAACTAGGCTCTTTGAACTCCACTGACTGAACGGAATAATCTAAATTACTGGGATAATAAAGAAGAGCACATGCACTCATTTATTACTTTAACCACTTCACAGTCATTTTTTCAACAGCCAGAAAAGCAACAGAATCATGTATGAACCTTTGATCCCAAAGAACCATAGTTCCAAGTATATTTAACCTGGTGCTTGTGACAGTCCTTGAAATGGCATCACTATTTTGTAGGCCCACAGGGAGTGGATGCTGATCTTAAGGTCATTAACAAGATGCTGGACTTTTCTACTTGTTTGTAAAGAACAGAACACACCCTGGAAACAAAGAAATAATGATGATAATTGAAACTACACCCTTACTGGAAACATATTTTGAAACTCCAGTAAGTTTTGAGCATTAGAAGAATACCAACAAGTAGAAGGCAATACCAAAATGCTATGCTCACTGTGCAGAAAAAAAATCCTAGAGCTCCAGCATATTTCCAAGCCTTGGATACAATATGGTTTTCAAACTGAATAAACTGTGTGACTCCTCAAAAATTAGGATGAGGCATTAGGAGAAAAAAAAACTGTGGAAATGCTAAGTGCCAAGACTTTCCTTTAGGAATTTACAGCAGATCTAAGTCTTAGCATGTTTGCCCCCCATGACAGTATAGTATATTATCAGCAATATTCCCAGCTAAATTCCAGCCAAGGGGAAGATCTCTCTCCTGAAAATTACTTTTGAACATAGTTCTGTGAGGATTTCCTAGCAGATATTCACTAAGCCACCAAGAGAAGACATTCACTATTAATTGTGTGGTTTCAAAAATATTTATTTAGCAGCCTAAGGTGAAGACAAAGAAAAAATATGCATGACACTGAAGATTAATTAAAGTCTAAACTGCCACGCAAATCACTTTTTTTTCTCCAAATATGTGGGCTTTTCCACTAGTAATATCCACATTGACCACTCCATTGCTCACTCACCAATTACAGCCATGGGAAAAACAGACTTAGTGAAATTAATTGAATTTACTACAAGTCAAATCAGAGTAGGATAATGAGAAGCAAAGCTTTTACTCTCACATATCCTCACTCCTGGATGCAATTACTTCTGCCCAATAACTTTTTCCCCTTCTTAAATATGTTACTAAAGAGGCATTACAACTGTTGCTGATTGACACAGCCTTGGCCAGTGGCAGATCCGTCTTGGAGCCAGCTAGAATCAGCTCTATAAGGCATAGGGGAAGCTTCTGGCAGCTTCTCACTGAAATGGCCACCCTTGTGGTCTCCCTGCTACCAAAATCCTGATATACATACCAAATACAGACATTAGGAACTGGAAATAATTATCTTACATTGAAGCGAAAGAGAACGAAAATGCACTAGGATTGGATCTAGCAGCAGTGTGAATGAGCAGCATCTCCATGTCATGAATCCAAAAACTTTTTATGAGAGCAGAGGATACTTACCCTACCATTCCCAAGTAAATCCATGTCTGCATAAGGCACTGGGACATATTTTCTAGCTGTAAGGAAACTTAAGCAGTAGAAAGACAAGATTCCAAAAACCAGATTTTTTTTATAAACAAAGACACACTGATACTGCCCCGAGGCCTCAGTATGGCTTGCTTCAGTCTTGATGGTTCCTCTAACTTGAGTTCTTATAGAATCATAAAATCATTTAGGCTGGAAAAGTTCTTTAAGATCATCAAGTCCAACCACCAACCTAAAACTGCCAAGGCCACCACTAAACCATGTCCCTATGTGCCACATCTATATGTCTTTTAAATACCTTCAGGTATGGTGACTCAACCACTTCCCTGGGCAGCCTGTTCCAATGCTTGACAATCCCCATTCAGCGAAGACATTTTTCTAAATATTACTTGTTGGGAGACTGACCCCCACTTCACTACAGCCTTCTTTCGAGTAGTTGTGAGAGAGTGATAAGGTCCCCCCTGAGCCTCCTCTTCCCAGGCTAAACAGCCCCAGCTCCCTCAGCCGCTCCTCATAGGATTTGTGCTCCAGACCCTCCAGCAGCTCTGTTGCCCTTCTCTGGACACACTCCAGCACCTCAATGTCCTTCTTGTAGTAAGGGGCCTGTAACTGGACACAGCATTTGAGATGTTGCCTCAGCAGTGATGAGTACAGGGGGAAAATCACTACCCTGGTCCCGCTGGCCACACTATTTCTGATCCATGCCAGGATGCCATTGGCCTTCTTGGCCACCTGGGCACACACTGGCTCATGTTCAACCGGTTGTTGACCAATTACCCCAGGTCCTTTTCCACTGAGCAGCCTTCCAGCCACTCTGCCCCCAGTCTGTAGCGCTGGATGGGGTTGTTGTGACCCAAGGACAGGACTGGACCTTGCCACCTTGTTGAAGCTCATAAAATTTGCCACAGCCCATCAATCCAGCCTGTCCAGATCCCTCTGCAGAGCCTTCTTGCCCTCCAGCAGATCAACACTCCTGCCAAACTTGGTGTCATCTGCAAGCTCACTGAGGGTGCCCTCGATCACCTCACCCAGTCGATAAAGATATTAAACAAGTCAGGCCCTGGGCAACACCACTTGTGACTGGCTGCCAGCTGGATTTAACTCCATACACCACCACTCCCTGGGCCTGGCCATCTAGTCTTTTACCCAGTAAAAAATGCATATGTCCAAGCCACAAGCAGTCAGTCTCTCTAGGAGAATGCTGTGGGAAAGGGTGTCAAAAGCTTTATTAAACTCCAGGTAAAAAGCATCCACAGCCTTTCCTTCATCCACTAGGTGATGGGGTCTGGTGACTGGGTCACCTTGTCATAGAAGAAGATCAGGTTGGTCAGCAGCACCTGCCTTTCACAGACTCATGTTGACTGGAATGATTCAATATGAAATGCGATTAAATATGATTCAATATGAAAAATATCCACTCAGTAACTGGCTTTGGACAGTCAAAGGCATGGTAATCCTTGTACATCCAGTAAATAGCTACAGAAGAACATGTATATGGAAGAAAACTATCATAAAATCCAAGACTGAGAAAATGCATTTCTAAGTCACTAGCAGATATTTGGGGGAAATGGGCCTTTTATCAAGTTTGTGAGAAACTACAAGCTCTCCAGATCAAAGACAAAGAAGCAGAGAAGATGACCCCAGCAGGCTTATTTGTTTCATTTAGAATCTGAGCAACAAGGAGTACCCCAGGGATCAATATGTTTATCAGAGGTCAGATGATACTTGAAAAGAGTAAGGTTGGAACGATACAGCAACAGAAGCAAGATCCTCACATGCAAAAGCAGACGTATTCTTTTCTCCTGCCATTGCCCTCCTTCCCATCTTTTAGCTGTTTATTTTCTGTCATTATTAGAACCCTTAACAACTACTTTTTAAAGCAACAAAATACATGCATAAAACAAATATATTTGGCCCAATTCATAATTAACAAAAGGTCTTTCTGATAATCAGTGTTCAAATGTTGTGCACAATTTTCTGCTTGCCATTAATGAGATTCTCACTCTTCAATACCATTTAACTCACTATTTTTAAAGGAAAAAGAGCTGCCTCAAAACTCTGCATGCAACAGTAGCACAGACAGCTTTCCCATTCATATGTTAGAATTGATAGCAGTTGAATATGTTTCTCACTTTTGCATAAGCAGGTACTATCCAGTTTATATCACAAAATTGTGCCATAACCACCCTGTACTTCTGTTAGCTCACATGAAAACTTTAACCCCACAGCTATCTGTTCTAGGATGGCAAAGCCCCTGATAGGGACAGGGCAGCATCAGTGGATAGATGAGAGCTGTCTTAGCTTAGTTTATACATTTAAAGAGGTGTCATAACAGCCTACAGGAAGAAAGAAAATCCTGTTGACCTATGTCACATCTAAACCAAAAGGCTCCTGTAATGAAGTTATGCCAACAGTGTTAAGACTGCAGCCCGCAAATTAGAGAAACCCTAAGCAATATGTACCACTAGAAAGTTTTGTCACATGATCTTTAGATCTGACGTATGTTTCAAGTCCTTTGTGGGTTTTAATTCAGCCTGTGCACTTTTCCTTTCAGCCATTTCTGAAATCAGGGTCAAAAGCAGCCACAAGAGATCATCTGCCTCCAGACAAAATCAACTGTACAAACGGTATATTCTTAATCAAACACCCCTGTAAAAAGATCCCTAATCCCTGGGAAATTTACTGTTTTCATAGGAAAGTAAAGATGGAGCAGTGTTTAACCCATATAGTACATATACTTTGCATGCAAAAATAATTCCTCAGTGAGAGAGAATGGGGAATATATGCACCATTCAGACCAGATTCATAACTCTTTTCCCACAAAATTCAGTAAGAATACTTCTCTTATTTTTCAAAGGGAATACAACTAAGCCAAGGCTTTCTTCACCTGCATAAATGAAAAAGTGCACCTGTATCTGAAAATATCTTTAAAACAAGGGTCTGCCTTTCTTGTTGATACAGGCTGCCCAGGGAGGTCATGGAGTCTCCCTCTCTGAAGGGTTTCAAAACCCACCTGGATGCATTCCTGTGTAACCTGTCCTAGGTGACCCTGCCTTGGCAGATGGTTGAACAAGATGTTCTCCAGAGGTCCCTTCCAACCCAAACAATTCTGTGATTTTGTTATATTCCCACTGCCCCTGTTCTTACCACTCCTCAAGATAAGAACTTAAATTATATGTAATTCAAGAATCTTGTCTTACATTATCAGAAAGGTGACCATTTATTATATTTTCTTACCTTCCACCAGTATTTTAGCATGATGCCGTGGAATGCAATGCTTCCAGCCCTGAGTTACAGGTTTTGCTCACAACTCTTTCTTCTGAAAGGTGAACAAAAGCAAAAGTAATGTGTCTCTCCTGACACCTCTGGAAAGGTCTTTAGACAACAATTCCAGGCACAATAAAGTTTCTGCCCTGCCAAGTAAAAGTGCTAAATGTGAAGAATTCTGTTAATGCAATGTTATGATTAATATTTTCAATAAACCACAGTGGGGGAAGCCTAAATTTTGCCTCTTGCATCAACTCTAATAAAGCACAGTTAATCATCTGGGAAAAAAAAAAAGAAAGAAAAACACAAAAAAAAGCATAGAAGAAAACTGTGCATGGCCGAATACAAAACCTGAAATTAGTGTGAACAAGTTTCACTGATTTCCAGCAGGTTTTGGATCCCATCATTTTTGGGGCTTTTTTTCCTTCAATATTACAATATTATTTCCTGAACATACCTGTGTGTATGCTGGCCATATTTTCAACTTCCTTATCATCATCCCTCCGTGTTCCTTCAAAGGAGATATAAAAATATGTTCTGGAAAGGTCAGAAGTTACAGACTATCTGAGTCTTCCCTCTAACAATAGGCTTCTGCTAAAAACTCTGAGGACCTTTACACTTTCCAAAATAGGACAAGGATGAATGAAGACAGAGTGGATACAGACACAAAACCCCTAAAGAAGACATGGCGATGGTATGAGAAACTATCAGTAACACCATTATAATCTCAAACTCTACAAAGCATTTTACTGAAACACGAAGGTAAGAAATATTTTTAAATATACATTTAATATCAAAGCAATTTTTTCAAATATATGAAGAACACTTAACATCAGGTATTCAGTTGTTATCTTTTAAAACTGATATTCAGCAAGTATAAATGACCAAGCCTCCACTGATGTTAACTTACAGAGGCTAGAGAAAGTGAGTTTCGAATGATCTAATAACAGAAAATGCAAGGGATACTGACCTCATTTGTACCATCACCACGCACCTTGCTGCTCGTAAACAGACCAGCATGACACGTCCAAAATTTCCCAAGGAAAAATCTGTATTTGTGCTATGAAAAAGCATTAACACTTCAATTTCCGGGCCATCCTTTCTGAGAATATGAAAGCATCAGACAAGAAAGGCTTATAAAAGATGAATAGTTATCTTGTGCTTAAGACATGAGCCTGAGTTTTTTCCCTGGCTTTGTCCCAACTTCTCTACAGCCTCAAGCAAGGTCTACTAGCATCAGTGGCAGTAAAAGGCTACAAACTCACTTTTGGGAACAGCTGTGAGAAATATTTCAAAGTTCCTTAAACATTAAAAATAACTTTCAAGGAGGATAGAAATAAATAGATTAACTAAGCAGGAGGGCTTATTGGTAAGATTCAGTGGCTGTGTTAGGATTATTATTACCTTTATGTAAGGTAAAAATTAATCTGGAAATTAACAGAATTAAAATGGTGCACTTGAAATTAGGCCTACGTCAGCTAAATAATTAGGGGAGAGTTTATTCTACACTAGCTACTTTGTACAGTTTTAGGAAACAGAACTCCAGAAATCAAAATAGCAAGAGATTTACAGGGGCACTCTAGAAACTATGATGCAATTTCCAACCCAGTTCTGAGAATCTGCCCCTGTTCTGAGCCTTAGTCATGGGGGAGCAAAGGCAAAACCATTCCAGAAGACCCTGGCCATCAGCAGCAGTTTATTAATGCAGCACTGAGGTTCTCTTGGTGTACTTCTCTGCTTCATGCTTACCTTTCACCTCATCCTCAAACCTCATTGCAACAGCATTATGAATTAACACGGCCCATTCCATTCTGCTGCCCAAGAATAATCAACACAAGACATAAAGCTGACTGGGATGAACAAGTCAGGTTCCCATCAAAGCAATAAGCCAGAATCCAATAAAGCAGTAACTGGTGGACCCCATCAGCTCTCCCAGTGTCTGTTTTCACAACAGCCTAAGCATTTCAAAGAATGTGTGCCCACACATTTTGATAACTCCCCTCTTTTTATACTAGTTGGCATATGTATCTTTTCAGAGCAGGCCAGACTGCTTTGCCTATGCTCCAGCTCATCCAGGTACAGACCAGTTTCTGTCCAGGAGCCTTTGGGATGCACTAGCACTGTTCTGTGCCGAAGCTATGATACTCTCTACAGGTTCATTAACCAAGGCACCACACCATGCTAACTAACTTCACAGTTCCTAGGTGCACACTGGCTTCCCTCTGGCCATCTCCAAGCAGAATAAACATGTGACTGCCTTCATCATCTTGTGTAAGCAAACACAATACTACTTCTCCAACTTAAGAGTTCTTAAAATTCTTTATGCATGCCAAATAATAACCATTATAGGAGAAAGTCTCACATTGTCATGCAGCCAGTATTTCTAATGCAAAACTGGAATTGTGTGTGAATATGCCCTCACATAGAAAAAAGGGAAATATTTTATAAAAACAATGTATGAAACTTTAAGACGTCATTATATAAGAAAATTGCCTTGAAATCTGTTGTATTTTCTTGCTTTTTCAGATATCGGTATATATTAACTTCTGACATTTGAAAAGCTTTTGTTCCCAACTAAGAGAATGAGAGCAGAACAGACCTTAAAAGCATCTTAAAGTAATGGAAGATTTAATAAGAAAATAATATACTTTTAGTCTAGCAAAAAATGTGAGCATATTAATAATAGATGACCAGCGCTACTCAGCATGATGTAGGGATCCGTGAAATGTTACAAGGCTAAGTCTCATGCTGGTGAAGTGCTGGCTGGTAACACTGATAGAGCCAGTATGTGTGAAAGAAATCTTCCCTTGAGGATGTCCAATGGGTATATTCTCAACCACAACACTTTTCAGATTGGAAGAGGGTACTCATTTCTGCAGGCTTCCTAATGCTTCAGTGACTTCATCTAATGGCACCCTCTAATAGTGCCTGCACTTACCAAGCCCAGCCAGTAGCACAGCTGCCTCAGTTACAGCTCGATCCCTCTGAGTAGTGACGCCACTGAGTGAGGACGCCAGTATCTGTAGCTCCTGCTGTTCTCTGTGGGAGATGAGGTTACTCACTCGGATAAAGGAGGTGCTCAGCATTTAGCACAGTCAGACTGGTGTGCCTCTGATAGTTTATGTTCTTTAAAGTCACAGAGATTACCCCTTAAACACCAGCATAATTTATTGCTTCACTTTTAGTGGAAAAAAACTGAATGTGAATGGGCTGCCTTGGAAATTACTTTCCTGCATAGATAGCTGGGATTCAATGTGCATTCACCACTCAGAGAAAATGCAACAATTAAGGTTTGCCGCCCAGGAGATTTGGAATTCTTCTTCCTATTGCAATGAATATCCTGTAATCTTTTAGCCAATTCCAGTCACCAAAAATTGGATTGAGCAAATGAGTTGACAAAGTACCATAATAAGAAAACCATGAACTCATGGTCCTTTTAGTATAAATTGAACTGTGCTTCTATCAGCAGAAACAAAACTCCTCCCTGACTTAAAACTGTCCCTTCCCTGTATACAGATGGTCAGTTCCAGTATTTAGGGGATACTTGCTTTTTTTCCTGTTCTCCAGAATGTCCTTAAGAGACTGACTCTTGTTTTCCCCAAGTGCCTGTGGCCAGAGGTAACAATACAATGGGGAATCCCCAAAGAAGCATGCAGTCAGTGCAGATGTAGGTATTTGCAAGTCTCATTATGCAGGAAAGCTAATTGTGTAGGGATCAACTCAAATTTGTCAGCTCCTGAAAATAATCTTTCCAGAGGAGAACCCATACTTAGTACATGCCTCCTGTGTTGGGTTGACCCTGAGTTGATGGACAGTCTTTAAGACCAATTACGCTTCTCACAATTTACGTATTTAAACCGCACAGAAAGGCGGGATTTCCCCTTTGGTCGGAGCTCGCTTGCTGGAAGGTGGGGGGCTCCGAGCCTCCCGGCCCCGCCCCGCCGGGCCGGGGCCACTGCCCCTTTCCCAACACTGCGACACGGACCCTGGGTCGCTGGGGGGACTGTCCCAGAGCCACAGGCAGCTAAAACCAGCCATGGACTGCTCACAGCTAAACCCATCCAGCGCGGCTTCTGGGGACAGGCGGGTCCCTCTCCTCTCCATGCGGAGCCAGCGGAGTCAGCAGGAGCCGGCAGAGCCTCCTGTCTGCAGCCAGCACACTTCGTGCTGAACTGAAGAAGACACCACACAGCCAGCAGCACAGAGGGAGCGAGGCTTTCCCCACCGTAAAGCCTGAACAAGAACACCCTTCAACGTGGCGGCTTCAGAGTCAGAGAGAACGAGAAGTGAGTCACGTGGGACGGAGCTGGAAATGGCGACGGGAGAAAAGAGGGCGGTGCCGCGATTCTGGCGCGCAGCTTAAAAGAAACCTTCTTGCATGCCGTGGTAAGAAACTGTAATACCACAAACTGTTTGTCTCTTTAATCCATTTGAAGAACATGGGGGGCTGGAGTATCTTCGTGTGCCTGTGAAGTTTGTGAAGAGTGCCTATGCCAGGCTATATAGAAGTAGTGAGAGGCTGTTAGAGACTTGTGGCGAAGAAAAGCCTTTGTGTGCAGGCCAAAATAACTTACCCTTAAAAAGATGAATAACCCCATGTGATGGCCCATGTTTTGTAGTGTGAAAGAACTATGAAATTCTTCATGGGAGAGATGTTCTACACACAGCAGACTGTTTGTTTCCGGGCGGGTCTGCTATTGGTGGCAGTTTGGGAACCACGTGCAGCTGAAGGAAAACCTTTTTTCCTTAAGCATAAGAAAGAGACTTTTCAAGAACTGCAACACTGACTAACATCCCATGTTCTGTTATCCCTTATGTGAGCTGGGTAAAAGGAGAGAAGTGCTGGAAGGAGGGGCGGGGGGGGAATTTACTTTAATTTTGTTTTGTTGTTTTCTCTTTACTTTTAATTCTGTTAGTAATAAAGCTCTTTCATTGTACTGCAACTGTTTAAGGTTTGTGCCTGCTTTGCTTTTCTCCTAATTCATATCTCACAGAAGGAAAATAAGTAAATAATATTTTGAATCAAAACCACTACATTTAATTGGTGTTTCTGCCCGGTTTCGAACTCAACCCGCTACACCTCCTGAAACAGAAAGATTTTTGTCTTTGCAATATATTTTAGCTCCTCTAAATCACTTTGCAAATGGTACACAATTAAAAAGAAATGTGTTCTCCAAATTATGAGCTCACCCAAATACAGTGAACTTGCCCATTGAAGTGTTAAGATTCTCATGGTCACATGTGGCCAATATAAAAAAGGGAATTATTGTAACTGTGTGCAGAAACGTGAAGCATAAAACCAGCCTGAACTACGACTCCAGAGACTTTCTGTAGAGCGTAAAGCAAAACATTTGCACATTTCTTTTCCTGACTCCATTACCTGTTTTGGTCTGTAAATGCTCGAGGCAGGCTGTACCTCAGTTACGCATCCTAATCCAGAGCCAACCTCAGCTGCAGTGTGCTTCAAATGATCTCTAAAAGGGCAAAACCAGCCCTGAACTGGGGGCATTATTTACTTCAGCTGCTCAACAGATGAATAAACACAGTGAAACCCCAGCAGTACTGGAGCCCTCCAGCATGACTGGCATGTGGACCAAGTATAGTCCAGCCTAGAAATCTCAGAGAAAACTAAGAAATTCATGGGGCCAAGAATTTCACGGTCAGATAGGCCAAGAGAACCAAATACACAGTAAAGATAAATAATAAATAATTAAATTAATAAATCTATAATGAATACACCAGAATCTCAGTTGCTCTGTGAGATCTCGGGTTAACCGGGACACTCTTTTGGCCACAAGGCACCGCAGAAACAGCCCCTCAGCTTTCAGTGCAAGTAAGTATCACATACTGACTTAAACACTGAAACTCGGAACCTTTCATGGATACAAAAATGGCAATGAAATTATTTGACATCACCTTCTCCCCACCCCTAGATGATCCAGGCTTGTTAAATGTGACCAGAAGAGGTTATAGGCAGTATTGCTCTCCAACCATCATGCATTACACTTCTTTTAAAAATGCAGGGTGTATAGAAAATTTCAGCAGATCAGGGTGGATACAGATTTAGTACCTGTCCCACAACAGAACAAGCAATAAGGTTCATGTACCTACGTGATGGGTGTCAGCATCATGCTGGTGAGGCTGCTTCACACCCTGCATTACCGCTGAGCAAGGCAGCACATCTCGGCTGCACAGGCTACACTTTGAAAGAGTCATCAGTGCATTCAATTGATTACAGTTGTACAGATTAACAAATGTAACTGGTTACAATTAAAATGTAAACACACTTATCTTCATGATGTCTAACTCATGAAACAAAACAGAGAAATGATGGGCATCATAATTTAATCCAATTTAAATAAACTTTGGCACTTTGTGGTTACTTCTGGCACACCTCAGTCAGCTTTGGCTTTCACCAAACCACTATGACTAAATTATACATTAGTAATATACAACTTAAAGCCATTCATGGCATCTAATATATTTCAATGTACTTAAACTAATTTCTGACATGTGAATGAAGTTTGGACGTAGGCTACTGCCATTCATATGTCTAATTTTTCACTGTAAATCCAGGCTTGGAAGCATTTTTTCAGTCCATCCTAACACTCCCACTGCACATGCTCTAATAACTGCATTACAGTAAATAACACTACTAGCTCATCTATCTGTTATCACTTGTTCACATTTCCTTCTTTTCTGAACTAATCAGACCTTTTCATAATACTGTGCAACCAACATCGTGTGAGGAACTACAAATAACTGTAGCAACTATACAACTAAACAAAACTTACGCTGTATAGTTGCAAATCACCCGGATAAGAACAACATACAGGGCCTATTTACAATCCCAAGTGAATTTTAACAGTCTTGACTGTTGGGGAACAGGGTCTGAATCTTACTATGATAAACAGATGAAGATCAGAATTTAGAAGTTGTTCTGAAATACTGGGAGGAGAGTTGGGAGTAAATCATCTGGCTCCAGGAAAAAAAAAAAAACCCAACATGAAAATGGAAATAGTGTATCATTTCACAGCTAGGCATTCGAGCAAAGAGCTTCCTGTTGCCGTGAACAGAAATGGCTTATCAGAAGGATGAGGCTGAGAACAAATCTGTGACTCTAACCAACATAAGAACTGGAAACAGAGGTAAATTGTCTTCCAAATTTGGGCATTTTTTGGGCTTCCCAAATGCCCATGTTGGTAGGTACACTAAAGCAGGTATTTTACAAATGTACAGCTCACTGACTATAGTCTGATTAAAGAATCTTCAGTTGCTTGGGGGATCTCCAAGCGAAGACCGTCTATCTTCAGTATTAAGAGTAGCTCCATCTGCATTAGAGGACAGAGAGGCTTTTCAGGTTTCTATGATGCAAATTATTCAATCAGTAGGAGCAGCACGGCTTCTGCTCCAGTTAAAATACAAACACACTTGGCCTGGTGATGTCTACTTAACTCATGAAACAAACACATATTAGAGAAATTAAACACCCTGCTTACTCGGAAATAGAAATATACAGCATGCTTTTAGCAGGAAAAATAAACAGCTCGCCAGCAGAGGCAAAACAATATATTCTTGTGATGTCATTCCTGTATTATAATGCACTACAGTTTCCAGCTTCAGAATCTTTCAACTTTTTATTCGTTGATCGTGGAGACTAAGCTCCCAGAAAAATGTTTCTCTATGCACTCCATTTTAACAGAATTTTCTTTCCAAAATGCATTTAGACATGAGCTCTTTTCAGTCCATCTAAGAAGCTGCACTTAACCAGGAGGTTTTTTTTGTTTTCTAGGTATTTACATGTCTACTCATTTCCACTGTACCTTGTGCTAAGCTTCACTTGCATGCTCCTAAGCTCCAGGAGCACTTTTGCTCACAGGAGATTCCAGGAACTGCCAACAGAGCAGTGAAGTTGCAGCATTCCCAGGACAACACAGAGTATTCAAGGCTCAACCACAGGCAAAAACTAGAGTTGGATGAGAAACATGCCAGTCATTCCAATCTCCCTAGAAAATATCATCATAAGATTTTGCTCCCCTGGCATTTTTTATTCAAAGGGTCTGACACTAACACAGTAACTTTACAACAGAATAGTGAGAAACTAGCTTAGCAGCAGCAGCAGTACGTTAGAAAAGATAAATAAAAATCTTTTTCTTAAGATCTTATTTTCAGTGATACCTTAGGGAGGAATGCCTCCCACACACATAGGCAACGTTCTTCTCTCTGATGAAGAGGGCTTCCACATCCCACTTTTTTTACATTCATCTAAACGCACCTTTCTATACTTTTCATCCCATGCTCCCACATAATCTCCTTAGCTACAAAAGCATCTCAGGATCTTTCTGCTCATGCTTCATCTCTTAAGTATTACTCTACTTTGCTACATCTGTAGTTTCTTTGGTGTGTGTCAAAACCCTCCTCAGGGAATTCCCTTTGGCTCATTGCCAAGCATATACCCTTTATATATATTTATACCTACTCTCAGCCAAAACTTCTGTACTGATGAAATTAAACAAAACAAAAAAAAAAAAAAACCCAAAACCAAACAAACAAACAAAAAAAACCAACAAAACAAAACAAACAAAACAAACCACACCCACCTTTCTATCAACCCCTTTGGAGAGACCTGTGGAAGAACCAAGTGTGACTATTCAAGATTAACCCTCAACATAAATAATTGGTTTACAATTATCTTCCTTCTGCATATCATAAAATTTTCAATTTTATTTCTTTACAACATTCATTTCTGTAAGGGGTATTTGTCCAAAACTGGCTGTTGTATTAAGTAGAAAATTTTCCTTTTTCCTTTTCTTTTACTGTACTACTGGCATTCACCAGGTGGAAGAAGTTCACTGCTGCCTTTGCTTGAACCTGCCATTATAAGGAGCCTATATGTGAAAGAATGACTTTCAGCAACTTTAATGAGAGCTGTAGGGCATTCAGCAACTTGTAAGAACAAGTCCCAAATCACCACAGCATTAAAAAATCCATCTGAGTTGAGATTACATGCAAGATAGGGCTGTGTTTGAAGAAAGACAAGATGATAAGGAAGTATAGTAAAAAGCAAAAGGTCTAAAATAAAATCTTTTACTACCATTTCATAACCAGGGTCTTAAGTACTCTGCATGTTCCTGAGATCAGAGTACAGTGATAATCCCACTTACCACTGTCCTTTACAGACCTGCCAAAGGCACAGATCCATAGCAAGACTACAAAGATTTCACTGGTCACACATGGAAGGAAAAAAAAGCCCATGACACGGTAAAACCTGTCATAGTGCTGCTGGCACAGCTGTGTCAAGGAATTGCAAGTCTCACTCAGCGTACGAGTGTCTGATCCAAAACCTGCTGGCACACCCTTTAGGAAGGTGTGCATTAACTGCTCATGAGAGATGGAGAATACTGTTTCATCTTGGACAAAACTGAGCTGCTTCAAGATTCAAAGTGAGACACTTTCCCTTTGCTACTGCCTGAATTTTATTTTCAATACAAATTGTACTAAATAAAAAGCAGTAATAAATGGTCTTCTTTCTGACCAACGAAAAAGACTAAATTTACACAAAACCAATGCAATTAACATTATTTGTCATTTTTATTTAATGTCAGTTATAAAGCTTACAAAGATATCATGTCCAGTATGAGCTAAGGCAGTGGTGCAAACTTCATTGCACTATCACGCTAGCACCCCAGACAAGCTGACGTGAAAGAAACTTCGGCAAAAACATCACTTTGGTCTTCACAGTACCATGCTCAACAATCTTCACCCTTCTTGTATAATATGAAAGGTGGAAATTAGGACCAATCTCTCTATTAAGATGACATTTTTATACTGACGCTATAGCAAGACCAGTATCATTTGATATAAACATTTCATAATGACAATTGCCCTCATCTAACCTGCAGTGAATTTCAAAATGTGACGTAGAGGTAAAAGACTCTGTAACATATTATCAGTCTCCTGAACCACACAGTCACTTATTACTGCTCCTTTATATTAGTCGTCTAGAACCAAAAACTGTCCAGTTCATTTCCCTGTAAAAACAGAAATAACAGGGGTTTTGCCCCAAAATGACTGCTTAGCAATAAATTACAAGACTGACTGAATGAAATATATTTTGCATCAATATTAATGAGTTTGAAAGATCTGATATACTACATTGTATCACAGCACTGTTATTTATGAAATATGAATCTCAAGGCCGTCACAGGTATTTCTCATTTACTTAAACACCAAAGTTTGACACCAAGAGATACAACTGAATACTAGAATTGTTATTGCCATATCAAGCCTATTTCCACTGCATTATAAACACAACAAATTAAGAAACTAATTATTTCAAAATAACTCAAATTACTGTGTATTTTAAATACCCTCCTAATAAAAAATTGAAGACCCTTATTCCTTATGCTCTGGTAAGATCATACAAGCACAGGATAACCTAAGTTGCAAGGAGTATCTAGAGTTCATCCAGTAAAACCTTTATTCATAGCAGGGCCAAATTTGACATCAAATAAACTTCAATTAGATCAGGTTTTTGAGAGCTATGTTCAGCTCGATTTGAATTTATTCAAGGATGGAGTTTCCAAAACTTCTTTCAAAAACATGATCCAATAATCTATGATTTTTCTTCTAGTATTCAATCAGAATTTCCTCTGTGTTGCATCGTGGGTCCTTTGCCTCCCCACTTCACTGAGCACATCCAAGAAGTAATCATCTTAGCAAGTATGGAATGCATTAATTTACTCCAGTTCTTATCAAGTGAAGGACAAAACCTCCACTCACTTTTCTTGTACAATATCAGGGCCAATGACTGGTGAGACTATCTCTTGGTGAGAATCTCTCTTTGGTCATCTAATCAATCAAATTCATTTATTTATGTGAAAATTAATTTGTATATCATAGGGGGCCAAAATGCAACACTTTTACCTGAAAAATTAAGGAACTGTGATTTTATTACTTATTTGTCAATTTACCAGATTGGCCCTAAAACTAAAAGGGTCCCTTTGCACCTATAAGATGCAAGTAAGATACAGAAAAACATGAGCTAAGATTACCTAGTCTTAAAAGTTTTTATTTCAGTTCCAAACCTGAAAAAATTAGCAAGATTAAAACACCACCTAAACAACTGCAAGTGCAATCAAACCCAAATGATCTCCAAAAATAAACCTATGGTGTTCAAGTTCTGCAAGTCCTACCCAAATTCTATTTAGATCCAACAATACTATCCTGAATTCCAATGACTTTCCAAACCACAATATTTGTTTCCTAGTCCCAAGAATGGGGTATAGGTAGAATGTAGCATATCTTGAAATAGAAGCACATCAGCAGCATATCTGAATGTTCTTAAAATAACTATTTACAAAGCTTACTGATCTTATAGATAGGAAGAACAGCTATATTATTCACAATTTTCAGTGTATTAATTGTCCTTATTATCACTGAAATCTTAATTCCTTCCCTTCATCACTATAAATGTATTTATTAAATGTTTATATGACAATTAACCATCAGCCATAGAGCAGCCAGGAACTGTAGAAAAATAGCCTTCTGTGGTGGATGGAGCCTAAAACTAAGCAAGAGCTACATGATTCCTTTCAGAAATTCACCCAGTTCAGAAATTTCAGAGGGCTCTGAAAGTTCATGGTTCCTCAAGTTTTGAATCTCTAACTTTGGAACACTGAACAGAAAGAAGTCTTACATGCAGTTTCAGCAGGAGGGGATTTCACTTCTGAAGCTGAATTTCTGGTGCATGGAGAGGTTAAATCCTACAGTGCTGACGAGCTCAGAATATGTGTTTTACTAACATATCTCCCAACAATTTTGAAAAATAAAACAAAAACACAAAATGGAAAACAGTGTTAGTTTTTACTCTCTTGTCCCTGATGAGAAAGATCCTAAAAAGTGTATAATATCATATGTGTTTTGGATTTTGAGTATTTAACTCAAGTAGTTCTACTGGATACAGTGTATTATTTCCAATGTTAAGGTTAAATGCAACTATACACCCACAACACAAGCATATCAGCCTTTTAGGTACAGCCACCAGCAATGGTTACATGTTTTGGGGATGTCATTCGAGTTATCAGAGGAAAACACCATTCACACCTCAGCTGCTATAACAGAAAGTGCAACATCCTGCAACCAGGGCATTGTTTGTGGCTAAAATCCCAAGCTTTCTCCATCCTTGCTAGTACAATAGGCACTCCCTCAACTTCCTCCTCTTTTATCAGTGGACATATGCTTCATCCCCAGATCAATGGGCTGGTGATTCTTTTATCAACATAAAAAGTTCAGCAATTTACTGGTTCAAAGATTTTACTTTCTCAAATGTATCAATTCCCTTGAATCCCTGAGCTGTTAACTGAATAACCGGTATTTGTCAGTTCTAACATACAAGCATCGAGAGTCAAAGTCATAGAGTGTCCAGCTCTATAAAGTGTTTAAAAATGAGATGAAAATCTATGCATGATACGTACACATACCACTTCCCCACATAACTTCTGAAATTCCATGAGGTCCAGTAACAAATGATGAAACATTCTAATGGATACAGTACCATCTCCAAATGTAAGGATTTACATACATCAATATAATTAATGATAATGGTAATCATAAATATAAATCTTCTGAATATTGTAAGGGATTAGGCTATTAAAATGATCAACTGAACTTCCCAAACAATCACTAGTCAAACTTAGTACACAGAAGTTGTGTTTCCACTGGAATAATTTTCCAGTGTGGCCTGCTGACACTTTAATTATTTGGAAAGTAACAGGTTAAATAGGGAACAACCTATTTTACACTAGCTATAACTGGATAAACCATACACTTCTAAATCAGGACCTACAGAAGGAACACAGTGCAGAGGAGCCCAAGAATAAGCACATAAAATGAGACTGTCAAAACCATGAAGGGTCTTAGTCACACACTTTCCACAACCGTCCCTTCACCACTTTGAAATCTCATTCACCATCTTCGTATTTAGAGTTCTTTATGTTCATTTATCTGTATACTTCTAGGTCCCAAAAACTTCCACTCATTGAAAATGTTGAAACAACATTATCCTGCAAAGGTAGTTTCTCAGAAATATATTTTCAAAGCAGCATGAAGTTTTTCCCTGTGTGACATTTATTAACACCAATTGGATTCACACAGCTACATCTTGCTACAATTTATTGTCAATTTACCCCTTTCAGAATTTAATGTTTTTTGAATTTCTTTTCTTTTCCAAACATTTTCATCTTGCAGTGTTTTATGGCATGGTGTCTGCAATAGCACAGGCACAATCTCTGCCAGCTGGTTTAATTTTCTAGTACAGACAAGGCCAATGTCTCAGACTTCTAGTGGCACCAGTAAGAATTATGGCTGTAATCCAAAGGATCCATATGTGCTTATGATATATTTTCCCAATGTGTACATAGCTCCTAATAATCTTAATGACATATTTATGCACACAAAGATACACATACACTTCAGTGTTCTTTGCTCAGACACCTTTGGCAATGGCATATGACAATGCTTCAGTCAGGAAGAGCAAAACAGTGAAAGATCAAGGAGGGGTGGTGGGGCAAGACACAGTTCTCCTTACACAAAATTTTCTTGGTTTTCAGAAGTAGAATCCACCTGAAGGGGTCCAAGGAAACCCTGAAAGTGACTAGCAGCTTTTCCTGAACTTGTGCCACCTACACTTCCATCTCAATGATTTTTTTCCAGAATTCTGTATTACACATAATGATATGGATTTCCATTTACAAATGAAGTTATTATTAAATTATAGAAGACTAACTACAGACTGTCCTTAGGATTACTGAATTCAACATTTAAATGTGTTTATTACAAAAAAGTAAAAGGTGTCAGTCAAAAACCTCCACTTTCATGGATTAAAACATAACTGACAAACAGCACTGAAAATTACAAACAAATCTTCTTGCAGTTAATGCACTTAATGGGTTAACACTAGAGAAAGGATATTTTACTCACAGTAATGCAACAACTGTTTTTCTCCTCACTTTTGCCTAGGCTGTTTGTTTATATGTTGCTGCAATAAAGAAGACAAAAGTTACAGAAGACAAAAGTTTTAAAGAATCAGGAAACTGTGTTCTGAGGACACTGAACAATGCACTCTTCTTTAGAACAAGAAGCAAATCTTGTTTATGAACATGTCTCAAGGGATTTGACTTTTTTACTTTTACTCCCATCTTATACAGAAGAGAATCTACATAGTACATGCATGCTATAAAAGGTGCTGCCAACTGTATTTAATAAGATATTTCTTTCTCAGGTAATATCTAAAGGTTAATCTGAAGACCGAGCCTGAGCGGTTCCCAGGCCCTTCTCTGACATGACCAGAACATGACTAACATAAACGACTTTTTTAAAATATGTGCCCATCTGTTTCCTTCTAAAGTTTTTCCTCAAGTCATATAAATCATCAGTACTTCTGAAATTCTACAAGTTGGCACAAGTGATTGGATTTTGCAAGATTTGATTGGATTTTGCAAGATTTAATCTAAATATTCAAAAAAGGTCCAAAACTGCCTGTGGTGATAACTTCTACATATATAAACTGAACACTGCCACCACTGAGATCATGGAAAGCATCTGAGCTTTAAGTTCACGTGTAGTAGTTTAGGAATGATACTCTCCAACTTAGTTCTCCCACTGAGACTCTCCAAACCATGCGGCCACTTCCTCATTGCCTCTCTCCCTTCTCCCTTCCCCCTACAGGTGCCTGGAGAGGAGAATTAGAGGCACAAAAGGCAAAGATCGTGGGTTGAGATAAGAACAATTTACTGGAAACAGCAATGAGATAAGAAAAGGAACAGTAGCATCAACAATATTAATAACAAAAGTGTACTAAAGAGAGAGAGATTCACATGCAAAATGCTCATCCCAGCCCCACCAGACCACAGCCATGCAGCCATGCTCCCTCTGGCTTGGAACTGGGGCCACCCCACCGCTCTCTCTAGCTAGGCACTGATGCCACGCTAGCCCAACCGGAAGGAGCCCATTCTCCTGAACAGACTCCTTTTCCTCCACCCCTGGCAATGATGTGAGGTAGTACAGAATAGCCCCCACATCCTAGCCATGTCCCCTCCAGGCTACTGCAAAAAAATTAACAAAAATTAATTGGTGAGAACCAGGACATAATATCTACCAGATTACTTCTTGAATATAAAGAAGGACTTGTATTTTTAAACGAAAACAAATTAAAATTACAGCATTTTGCTATACAGACATTTATCAGCACCTAAAAGATGTCGATGTAACAGTGGAACATCACTATAAAGCAGGTAAGTACAGCAGAAAAAACTATGCCTTTAAGTAATTTTTGAAAGTCGCTATATCATCTGATAGGTCTTTTATAAAACACGACTCTTTTCCTGAAAGACTTTTTATGCATTTCGCTGCAGATTATGCTGGCCATTCACACTTTACTTCAATTTTTATAGCCTCCCAGTAATTCTACAGAATAGTAAATACAGTCATTATAATCCTCATAACTGGAAAAGAGATATATTTGAATAGGGTATGTTTCCCCTCCCACATGGCATGATGTAAATCAGGAGCAATTCTGCTGCAGTCTTTAGCACAAAACCGATACAAAACAAGGAATAAAAAATAACAGCAATGTATAAAGAACACTTTCCTTACACTACAAGTACAAATCATATGCCTCCTCTGGTTTTTGGCACGGTTGTGCCATTGAGTTACTTATACCACACTAAGCCCATCACTCTAAAGCACATCTGAATAAGGTCCAGGCTCACACTGGAAACAATGGAGACACACCAGTTTACACAGGCTAAGAACCTGGCACAAAGCCTTGCAAATGAAAGGGGATCTTCAAATAAATGCAGTATGTACAATTACTTCTAGAGTATTACCTCTGAAACAGAAGCCATTTCAAAGTGCTGTAAGAGAAAACTAGAAAAATCGCAAAAGATTACGAATACAAACACACACCTCCCCCCCCCCCCCCAAACTAAATGCATCCCACTTTTCTCTTTTACAGACACACACACACACTTTAGGAATAGCACTCATTTTAAGAGAGAACATGTGGCAAAATGATGACACTGAGTCACTAGAAAAGAGAAAAATCTTTTAAAACACTCTTGGGACCAGGGACTACCGTTAAGGGGAAAGCATTATTTTATCATCCTGCTAATGAGCCAGAGGAAAGATTATTGTTGTTTGGCGGTGATTTATCTCAACAACTCTCTTCTCTAAAATAAATATACCAACTCCACTAAACAAAGAAAAGAAGCGACACCGTTCTGTTGTTTCAACTGCACGCTGAGGAATACTTAATCAGAGGAAAGGAATCCCAAGAAAAGTCACGGGAGAGAGCCGGCACACGCCGTTTTTACAAGGGTTAAGAAAAATAGAAAAAGAAAGAAGCGGCGATGCCGGTCCCCGCATCTTCCCACCGCACCGGCAGCGCCCAGCAGTGTCCGGCCTCACCGCCGCCCCGCGGGCACCGACCGAGGGCATCGTCAGCCTCGTTCTTCCCCTCGTCCTCTACTTTGAGCAGACGGGGGAAGCCCCTGCCCGGCACTCAGCGGGGAGTGACACCGTCTCGAAGCGACATCAGGGCGGGGGAGCCGCTCTCCCTCAGGCAGGGAGCGCTGACAGCCGCCCGGACTGGGGCGCCGCAGCACCCTCCCCAGGTTGCTGACCCTATCCGTCCCCCAGCCACGGGGCCGCTCTCCCCCCACGCCACGTCGCACCGCGAAACTTACAGGCCGGGGCGCGGGGAGGGTGCGCCGTCGGGGCGGCGGGCGCGGACAGCTCCGGGGCCGGGTCAGCGCCGCTCCGCGCCCCCGGCGGCCGTGGCCGGGGCGGGGGGGAGAGCGCCCGTCCCTGCCCACCTCCCGCGAAGCCGAAGCGTGCCCCGGCACTCACCAGCTGCAGCGAGCAGAGGAAGATCAGCGTGCAGCGCCCCGTGCAGCAGCCCATGGTGGCAGCCGTAGAGCCGCCGCCGCTGCTCCGCTTCTTCCCTCCTGCACTGACGCGGCCCCGGAGGCGAGGCGGGGGGCTCACCGCATCCGGACGGAGCGGCCGGGCGTGCGTGTGTCCCCTGCCTCCTGCTGCCTCGCTCCTTTGTGGAGGGGCTTCTCTCCGGCGGCGGGAAGTAGCTCGCGGAGGTCGGCGCGGCCCCAGGGATGGGAGCCGGCGGCAGCGGAGGGCTCTGCCCGGGTCTGGCTCTGGGGAAGGGGCAGGGGGTGGGCGTTCGCGGACCGGGGCGGGGTGGGCAGAGAGAACGCGGGCGGGGAGGCGGGGGGCGCGGGTGGGCGTGCGAGGGAGGGCGGGGGGTGGGCGGTGGGAGCTGTGCGAGGTGTGAACGGGAGAGGAGCGGGGACGGCGGGCTTTTCTCAGGCGCCGTGCCGGGGATCCCCGGGCGGGCAGCTTGCAGGGGGTTTGGAGGCAACGAGGGCAGGCTGTGTTTGAGGGGAACTTGGCGGGAGGGGCGAGGGGCTGTGTGGACAGTGGCGGCCGCGGCAGCCCGACGTGGGCCGCTTGTTGCGAGCGCCCGGGGAAAGTTCAAGGGACTTGGGCGGCCGAGGCGTGGAGGGGCGGGGAGCGGCGGCCGCCGAGCGGCGGGGCGGGCCCGGAGCAGCCCGCCCGTGTGGCGGCCGGAGCTGCCCGGGGACGGCCGCGGGCCATTGTTCGCCGTCAGCGCTGTGCCGGGGTCGGAGCGGCCTCCAGGGGCAGGGGAAGCAGCCGGGACCCCGATCCTCAGGGATTCCCTCTGGCAGCGGCTGGGTGCTCTCTCGCAGCGGGTGGCGGGCGGTACCCCAGTGAGCCTATTCCCGTCCCGCTGCCCCGGCCGCGAGCGGGAGTGTCTGGGTGCCTGAGGCTGCTGCTCGGGCTGTTTGATCCCCTCCCTGACCTCGCACCAGTCATGCTGGGGGAAGGGGTTTCCTTCCCTGGCAACGCCATTGTGCCCGGACAGCCCGCCGGCTCCTGCTGTCCCTGGCGGGTATGAACTGGGAATGGGCTCCGGGGAGAGGGGCTCGGCTCTGGCAGTCACCGCTCCTGGAAATGGTAAATCGTAGAGTCGTTTAGGTTGGAAAAGATCTTTTAAATCGTTAAGTCCAAGCGTTAATCCAGTACTGCCAAGTCCACAGCGTACAAGGAGACGGATGAACAAACAGTGCTCTCCAGGGGCCTCTCCAGGGGCAGTTGAGAGAAACAGGATCAGTGGAGAAACTGTGGTCCCTACATCTACATACGTGGTCTGGTCATAGACAAGTAATGTTCTGGGGCGGGATAATAAATCCAAATATACACACCGACTCTTAAAAATACTTTCACACATGGACGAAGTATCGGCTACCTTCTTTTTTTCCCTCTCCAACAAAGTATAGATAAATTAGATCATTTTTTACAAGCATAAAGGCACGTTCCACTCACCAGACAGCACTTTCCTACAGCCTGTTACCAGCTGCTGTTCCACAATACAGAGACTTCTGCCGTGAAACACTGAAGCTTGCCCTGGGGAAAAAAAAAACCACAACACAAAAACAAAACCTTATCTTCTGCAAGGCATTTTAGTGAGATATCTGATTAATGTCTCAAATACACAGTACTGCATCCGCCAACTACATACAGCTGTTCATTTATATATTAAATGGTAGTGACAATAGTCAAATAATTACAGGACTACTGTAAAACAGTATTAGATTTGGAAAGCTGCTTTTTTTTCTACCCTTTTTTTTCACCCTTTTAAGTAGGAAAACATTAAGATAGTTTGATATACCAAACCAAAGGAACAAAAGGAAGACAAGTAAGAAGCAGCTTCTGCTCATCCAGGATATGTATTTGACTAGGTATGTATGTGAGGAGCACAAAATATAACCCACATTGCATAGTATAGAAAACTGTAATAAAACTACCTGAGATTTATATTTCTATGTATGGTTTTTAACACAAAATTCTACCTGGGGCTAAAGTTTACTAAAGTTTACTAAAGTTACTTGTTCTGAGAACATACATATTTTGAAGGATGAATACCTGAATATCTGAAAGTAAATTGAAAAGGTGATAGTTGCCAGAAATACATTGTGCCAGGCTCTGTGAGCTGATAAATTTTATGGATAATTGGTTTTCTATAGAGAAGACTTAGAGGAAGCATCATCTCTCTGGACTTCACTGAAGTATTTAGTAGACCACAAAATCTTTCTAGTTAAACCAAACAATACAGAGATTAATAATAAGAATGGCAGGATGGGTAAGGAGCCAGATAAATGAGCTAGTGCTGAAGAGATTTTACTTGTACTCACCATATTCAGGCCCTAATTTTACATCAATGGGATGAGGTCCATAACTTTCCTCCATTTCTCCCCAAGGATAGTGCTCTTCTGAGAAGTAGCTAAATCCTATGGAATAAGGGGAGTGGAGAACGTGATAGTTTTGGCTGTGATAGAGTTAATTTTCTTCACAGTAGCTAGTATGTGACTGTGGTTTGGATTTGTGCTGATACAGGGTTGGTAATTCAGGGATGCATTAGTCACTGCAGAGTAGGGCTCACACAGCTTCAAGGCCTTTTCTCACCCCTCACCACCAACAAGGGGCCTGGGGGTGCACAAGGAGTTGGGAGGGGACACAGCTGGGACAGCTGAGCCCAGCTGACCACAGGGATATTCTATACCATATGGCATCATGCTCAGCATGTAGTGCTAGGGGAAAAAGGAAGAGGGGGACATTTGGGGTGATGGCATTTGTCTTCCCAAGTCACTGTTACACGTGACAAGGCCCAGCTTTCCTGGAGATGGCTCAACACCTGTCTGCTCATGGGAAATGGTGAATGAATTCCTTGTCTTGCTTTGCTTGTATGCATGACTTTTGCTTTCCCTATTAAATTCTGTTTATCTCAACCCATGAGTTTTCTCACTTTTACCCTCTGACTCCCCTATTACATCAGGAGTGGGCGGGGGAAGAATGAGTAGCTGCATGAGGCTGAGTTTTCAGCCAAGGTTAAACCATGACAACCGAGAGTAAGTTTCATAGAGGCTTATGATTCTCTAATATTTTTCTGTTTGTTTTCCCATTTTCCTGAAGCATTTAGTTATTTATGTCCTCTAGCTAGTCAAAATTGATCCCCCCAGCCCCCAAAAAAGGATGGTGGTGATAAGAATTATCCCTGCATATTAGGTTTCACAAAGAAAAAAAATTACACAAGAGGATGCTGTAGAATATGATTTCCACAGCAGCACAAGGAACTAAAATATTAGAATAACCTTGCATTGCAGCTGAAAGCACTGGGCATAGGAGAGGTACAGGAGAAAGAACCTGGGTCAGAAGGAGGCTAAGAAATGAAGTATGGTTATGAGAAGGCATAGGATTTCTAGAACATCTCAGAGAATGCAATATAAGAATACAATAATGTATAAAGCAAATAGGATGG
Organism: Corvus cornix cornix; assembly: GCF_000738735.6. NCBI lineage: Eukaryota > Metazoa > Chordata > Aves > Passeriformes > Corvidae > Corvus > Corvus cornix. The sequence continues at coordinate 117,418,525 of NC_046333.1, read as the reverse complement.
ACTGTATTTTACAGATTTCTCTACCCATGTATTGGATATAGAAGCTGATAGTCAAGCAACCACAGAAAATAATTTCCAGCTTTATAATGAAACAGCCCTAATTCAGCACCATGCATGCCAAGTAGAAAAAGTGGTGTAAGTTCTAAAAAGCCCTGTGGACTCTCTTAATGCCTAACAAGACGTGCTGTATGGATGCAAATTCAGTGCACTTGAAAAGAAAGCATATCCTCAAAAGCTTTATGACATGTCCATGTACACATGGCCATACCCTCACATAAGTATATGATTTCCTATGCTAAAGCTGTAATCATAGGACATCAAAACTTGTGCTTTTCATCTGATTGCATTCAAAGCAGAAAGCCAAGGTTGTTCACATTCATAGAAATACAGCATCACAAGCAGTAAGAGATATTACAGGTATGTCATAGAGACTTCTAATTCCTATAGGTTTAATGCTTGTTATCTTCAGAATCAAAGATATGAAAACTTTCAGGTTTAAGAGCTGAAACCATCAGTAAAAAATCTCATATCAAGAGGATTAAGTGAAATTCATAATATTTGACTGTTCTTGTAGCACTTTAATGGCACATACTATTTGTCTAATAAGCATTTACTTGTCTGTCTTTCCTGGAGTTTTTCTCAGCTTGCACCAAATTAGCTGGTCATGGACCTAGGCTTAAGGAGGTGCATTTTGTTAACTCTGCCCATCGGACTAAAGTAATAATCACAGATGACAGCAGAAACACTTCCTTCGTAGTTTGACTTTTCCGTTTTTGATCATGAATATTAGTCAGAGGAAATTGGTGATGAAAATAAGTAAGAGTGTCAAAGGATAATCCTAATCCTGGGAAGATTTGTGTATTTACTTAATTTTAAACACCAAGCATAGCCCTCGATGCTGTAGGTAAGTACGGTTAGGGTCTGCATAATCAGAACTTAAGAACAGATTCGTGTGGCCTCAGATTTCACCTTTGATTCTGGCATTTTTTGCAGAAAGATTGAGAATCAGAAGCTTTGTAATACTTTTCAAGCTTTTCCAGAATAAGAGAGGATACAGGGATCCAAAAATGCACCTCCATAAAGCTATCAACAGGTCACTTCACTATCACTATCACACTTCAGGCAGACTTGCAGTTATGATAGCTTAGAAAAACATTCCACTGTGTATTCCCCAAGCAGTCTTGAAATACCTCAAGCAAACTAGAAAACCCATGAAATTTAATATTGCTTTAAAGACAAATGAGGGTTTCAAGATATTATCAGTGTTTTTAGTAAATCCTATTTTCAATTTATCCTTCTGAAAGCAGATACACAATATAATGATCTAATTTTTCATTTCGATGTTAACACCTGCTGCTAGGAAACTGCATTCTTCATTAAAATGCAAGTACTTTATGGAATGAAAATATATGTTCATTGTGAATGACCTTTTTTTTTATTTTGAAAGAGTGTTTTAAATGATCAGGCTCAGTGTGGGGAACCACAGTGAGGCACAGCCTCTCAGTGGCTAGGCAGGTCCATGGGGAAAGAGATGGGGACTGGTCAGTGTCAGAGACAGAAGATATCAGACCTGGCTGGGCTTGTCCCTGGGGAGACAGAGCTGTGGGAAGCTGTAGATCAGCCCTGCTGAGGCAACGCTAGAGCAGGGGTTGATGGCCCTTGTGGGGCTGAGATGGGGTCCTGGGCTGTGGGCAGGGTTGGGGGAGCCCAGGAGGTGGCCAGGAACAGGCAGGACTGGTGGTGCTGTCAGGGCCCTGACAATATGAAAGCAGTTTTAAAAACATGAGTGCTCTAAGTGCACCAGCTGACTCCCTATAATTCATTCTGGTTTGTTAGCGGTGGACTCCAGCTCAGCTTTGGATTTGTTTTTTCTGTATTTAGCTCTTCTTATCTTTTTCTCCTTTTTTTTTGTTTTTGGTACAATGCATAATACATGTCTCCATAGCCAGGAACAGAAAAACTAGAATAAAGCACAAGATCTTTACAACTGTCTCCCACATTAATTGCAGGAACCAAAAAGCTAGTAAATTATGGAGATCTAAATATAAATATGATATATATAAATATAAAGATATAAATGTACAGATCTCTTCACTGTCAGTGACAGGACTTGAGGACACGACATGAAGCTGAGTCAGGGGAGGTTTAGGTTGGATATGAGGAAAAGATTTTTCGCACAGACGGAGGTTGAGCACTGCAACAGGCTCCCAGGGAAGTCCTCACAGCCCCAAGCCTGACAGAGTTCAAGAAGTATTTGCATAACACTCTCTGGCACATGGTGTAACTCTTGGGGGGTCCTGTGCAAGGCCAGGAGTTGGACTTGATAATCCTGATGGGACCCTTCCAATTCAACATGTCCTATGACTCTATAAGGGTTTCTCCTTGCAGGTCAGTATTAATTTTGAACCATTCATTGTACATAAATGTTGGTACAATCCTCAATTTTAATACGGGAAAACTTGACAAGAAAACTGACATGCATATTTATGTGGAAAAGTCCTTCAAAATGCAAAGCTGAATTTATAGCTCTGAAATGGAACATAGAATGGATTGTTTTTCTTTGCTCACTGCAGCTTTTGCGTTAGACTCGAAAAGATGGCGCTGATACCAGCTGTGTTATTCACAACCAAGAATTTTAGATGCTAGGTTGGTCTTGTGACATTTGCTGCGCTCATGTTCTGCTCAGCTTTTGTGACCTGGTGAATGAGATTTTGAATCTGAGGGTCAGTGATAAACCATCACAGGTCACAGCAGAGGTTTTGCCACAGTATGAAATGTACTTCCTGTTCTAGAGACATTCAGAACTCCAGCTGAAGTCAATGGGGGTTTGGGAAGCAATGAACACATTGCTAAGGCCTGAATAGGGCTGGGAATTTAGGCTGAGAGGATGTTCCATGCAATTGTTCTAAAGTTTCTGTTGTCAGCAATATTTTTCTCTGAGTAATTCACACTCATTTCTCATCTATTTTCAGGCATTAAATGTCAGCTTTCAATAAGAAAAGCAAAGCTGACTTGCCCACTTGATTCTAAATAACAAAATTTACCTGAATTACAGTTATTATATTTGTAGTTTAAAAACCCTTTTTGTTATGATTGTGAAGCAGAATTTTTTTACATGAAGTTCTTTTTCCATAGAGTGCAAGGCTGTTGTTTGAATCAAGCCTCTGGACAGCGTCCGTCTGAGGAGATACACATGGGCAAGTGTGGTTCAGGGAAACTGTACATTGACTGACTCTCAGTGGAAAAGAGACTGGAAAAGGTTATCTGTTTCAAGACATCTTGGGGGCTTGGAATGCATGGTAGGTGATGAGTCAGACCTTGCTCTGGTGAGGTGGTGCCCTGTCCCCCATACCCCCCCAGCCCCACAGTATCTGTCAATCATGGCACACTCTAGGCAGCCCCAGTTTTGCCTAACCCAGTCTCTGAGTGGCCGAGAGACTGGAAGTCCCTCCTGGCAGAAAGGCCCAGAATGGGCTAAAGAGGTTTAAGAAGGGTCACTACAAGGCAAGCACATTGTCCTTTAACCCTACCTTCATCTTGGAGCTTTACATCACTGGAAACCACAAGCTGGTAGTTATATGTCTGTTTTTCTATATCTTTCCTGTCTTTCTGTTTTTCTCCCTTTCTTCTTCTTCTAACTGTTGTCTCACAGAATGTAACATTGAATAGATTATTAGGTTTTCTATGTTCAATGGGAAAAGTCTATGCTGTGATAAGTGATGTTATTGTAGTATTTACTCTTTTGCCAATGTTCTTTAATTGTCTATAGTTTGCCAGTAAACTTTTGTGTATTTTTACCTCTTGAGAATATTTGGTCGGAATTTTCTCCTTTGCATCTACCCAAAGCAAAAGAACCTTGGTTTAGCCCAGGGTTTAAGAGACTGAGGTGTAACACAGAATTTTTAACCCTATGGAGCCAGCTGTATTCCTCAAAATAAGGGTTAAGGAACTACATATGCATCTGATGCAAATTTCCCTAACTCCATTACTGGCAAGTGAAATGCAGTGATAGATGCAAGTGGAAGATTTGACTGCATAAAGCTGCCTTACCATTACACAATCAATACTCAGAGTAAACAACTCGTGTCTTTTTGTGGAAAGCCATCAGATGAGGTACTGGTAACAATGAATTCCTGCAAATATGAATTAATTGGTGGGTTTTTTTCTAGAAGTATTTTTTGCTATGTTAATTTTTTTCCTTTCAGTGAGCTCATAGTACAAACAATAACTTTCTAGGATGTAATTGTCTCTTCTTTCAGTTTTTCATCAGAACAAATTTCTGTTTGCTAAATCAACCTGATTTACTAATTAGCATCTGGATCTTATGTACACACTGTGCACACACACAATAATACCACAATTATATTATATTAGCTTTTTAAGGGCTCATCTAATTTTACTCTATACATAATCCTTGAAAATGAGATTTGCATAAAGTAATTTAAATAGACAGGGCAAACTAGAAGTATATAATTATGTGCAGCTCTGAAATAAATACATTTTCAGTTTTCAATTTCCATAGCTGAGTTCATAATTTAGCCCCTGAATATCTGAATTAATAATAAAATGACAGTATTCCACTGTCATGTATGTACTTACACAGAATTTACAGACGGGGTCTCCTTTGTTATACTTAGTGGATTGCCTATGGAGTGAGTAAACCTTGATCCCCCTCTAGAAGCTGGAGGAAAGGGAGAAGCTGAGAGGCACTCTCCACTCTAGTCTGTTAAACAACTAAAGATACTTTTTCCTGTCAAGATTTCTACTGCTTCCAATGTGCAGAACTTGGGCTCCTAAACTTGGTTCTCTACATTCCATTGAAATGTGATGCTTGTAATAACCTTAAGACTACAACAAATGTGTCTACCTATCTTTCAAAGTGAACCTTTTCTTCAGACTCACTGTTTGTCTGAGACCAGCCTATTAAATTACTTTCAGAGATTTTAACAATTCTTCAAAGAGAGTTCATAATTATGGGTTTGCATGATGATCCGTGAGGCACAATGAGGTAAATACACTCCTTGGTTTTGTCTATCAATTTTCTACACCTTGTAGCTGCATTTCTATAACCTACTAGTTCTGTTGTAGACTTTGAATTGCCAATACATAAGCGTGCAGTTCAATGCCCATACATACTGGCAGTACATGTTACCACTTATGATGATTTTACCATGTTTGCTAATATTTGTTAGTTGTATAAAGCCATGTTCAGCAATCAAGTGATTACACAGGAAACTTAGTTTGCATAAAGAAAAATAAACTGAGTCTTCTCCATGACAAAGCTGTTAAATGTGTGAGGATAACAATAACACATCGGTTGAATGGAAGCTGAAGCAGTTCCAGGATCTGATAGCACACACTCTGACTGTTCAATGTGATCATGTATCTATATATTGATAAAGAAGGTGATGCTGATAAATTTTCAGCTTGGATGACCAATACTGTCTGAGAAGCTGGGTACTAGTTAATTATTTTAACACACATTATGTAGTCTCATAGTTTTGCATTAATTTGATATTTGTGAAAGTTATAGCCCTATGCTAAAGTTAAATATGTTGTTGGAACTTGTCACAACTGCATCAAGCTCTGCACTTGCTTTTAAAGGGCTCTTACAGGAAAAAACCCGCAGTGTGGGAGGCAGTATTATGACAATGACTCTATGCTGGGAATTAGGAGGACTCCAGCCAACAAAGGAATGAGATCCTAGAACAACTTTCCCAAAGCTATTTGGTGAAACAAATTAAGCCAATGACTTTTTAGACTGAGTTGACAAATTAATGAAGTGGATGACACATAGATACTTGCAATACCAGGACATTATAAAATACCAGGAAGTTGTCTTGGGGTGACCTTATGATGTATATCCCATATCGCTGCCTATGCCCAGAAATTAATTTTTGTGCCTTTCTATGCCTCTAAACTGAGCCTGAAAGGGGGAAGGAAAAAACTGAGCAAAACTTTCTCAAAGCAGTTTGCAGCTCGTTCAAGGTTACAAAAAGATAGCAGGTTTGTTTTTTTTTTTTCCCTAGCTGGGGCAGGGGAGGGAGGAAGCACCCGGCTTGTTTTTTTTCCAGTCAGTTTTTTTGGCCAGTTTTTCTTCTTCTTGTTCTCCGGAGAGAGACTGAGAGTTGAACTTTGGATTTCCTTCTCTGAAATTCCAGATTTTTTTCCCCTTTTCTACTGGACTACTTGATTGCTGTAACATCAGAGCACATCGGGAGGACTTTCCACCGGGCACAGAGGGCCTGGCCCCGGCCCAAGCCCCAGCTCCGAGGAGACCAAAGGGAGGACTCGAACACTTTCCCAGGTTTTTTCCTCTACCGCGAAAGATTTTACCATCTAACATTATTTTCCTTCCCATGTGTTTGTTAAATAAATAGTTTTATCTTCTTCACTTTCCTTCGAGGAAAATTTATTTTTTCCCGAACCTGGTGGGGGAGGGGTAGTTGTGCCTTCTCTCTGAGGATATATATATATTTCTAAATTTGCCCAAACTGGAACAGAAGTACCTTTGAACTATAGAAAACCATCAAAAATTCTAACACAAAAACAGCATGAGGAGCAAAGAAAAGGAGATATGTCAGAGATAGAAAGCCATCATGTCAGCCAGGATAGTTTATAAAGACTCTGGACAGCATGGATGCCTCTAGGCAACAGATCCTGCCCTAAGTTAAGCAGTCCTCCAGGATGCTCAGAAGAAAATGAAGGCAACATTAACAAACTTACTTGAATCATCTGCTGAAGAAATAGCAAATTATGACTGGCTCATACTTGAGAAAAATGGCCAGAGTGAGCAGCTCAGGAGCAGTGCATAAACCCTAACACAGCTGCATAAAGAACTTGCTAAATAACTCTAAATAATAGGACAGCACATAAAAATCAGACTGTTTGCAGATAAATTTCAACAGGAAAAAGCAAAAAAATAAAAGATTACATTCTCTGAACAAATGCTTTACTGCAAATACTTTTCCCAGCTCTAATGAAGAGAGTTTCCTCTAGCAGCAGAGAGAATAGGGCTGTGATGATAGATGATCATTTACACATTTAAAGCTGCAAGGATATTCTCTTCCATACCCGAATTTTACCCATTGCTAAATGAAAAGGACATCCTTAAGTCATTTAATATTACATGAAATGTGGAGTCCAAACAAATCAAGCAGATCTTCAATCAGCACTCAGGGAAGACATGGCCAGGCTAAGAGTAGAAGGAGCAACTTCCTGGGCATCAGGAGAAGGAGCAGTGCAAGCCCCCCTTTCCCTGCCCCCATTGCCACTGCAGCTGCAGCTCAGCCTAAGCCCTTAAGAGTAATTCCAATTTGACAGCTTGCATGGGTGTGAATACATTTAAGTAAAAAGAAACCCTGCCAACTTTAGATGAATTAAACAACTGTGACACACACTGGGCCAGATTCTCTAATGCACAACAAATTTACAACTGTGATTGTTAACTGGAGTCCCAGTTCATTTTTAATACTGTAGTTAACAAAGCTGTATACAGATGCAATGATTGCTATAGAGGTTAGAATGTTTCAGTGTTTCTGTCTGAGACTGCCTTTTGCAGTGGATTTTCATATCACATTTTAAAAATGGTAATCTGGATTGAGGGCCATATTTGCATTTTCATGTCTAATATCTGCTATTTATCCTTTCAAAAGCTTTCTGATATGTTGTGATACATACATACCACTTCTAGACAGAGACTTTGTTCCACTAACTAATCTCTCTTTGGCTCTTAATGTCTCAAAGAATGTTTCCATGATAAACATAAAAAAACTAAACTTCAGGAAAGTTTTTGTGGTGTTATTCTAAACAGCTTATACATCTGCTTTTTTTATCCACTTACCTATATAAAGCAAAAAGGACTTAAAACTTGGGAGCAAATAACAAGTTCCATAATGTTTCTGCAGAAGCCAATGAAATCCAAAATATCCGTGTCTGTCATTTGTTTGCTGAATCAAATATTTTAGAAGAAATGTAATATGTCAGTTTTAAATTTTCAAATGTCACTGTTCAATAGAAAATGTCATCTTTTCAGCAGGAACATGGAACTTAACAACAGCATAATGAAAGTGCAGTGAACTTCTGGATATGAATTTGACCTACCCGTAGTTCATTCTTCATGCCTGTGAAGGGTTCTGGTAGCCTTGAGGAACTGAAAGGTAATATGAGCCAGGCTGGAGACACACAGGGACTCAACACATGCAGCTCCATTGGTTTCTAGCTGTGAGGGTACTCTTGTAGCGCAAATATTAAATACTGAAATCTGAGAGAAATCTTTAAATTAAGATTAAATGTTTTGCTGTAATGTACAGATGTTATCAGCTTTGATCAGCTCTTCTCTGGCAGAAAAAGAAGTATTAAGAAAGTGGGAAGAATGAGGCAGCTGTTTAAAAGATGGCATCTTTCTATTCAACAGGTTCTGCTCCTCTGGGTGAGGGACTATGCTCTTTAATCTTTCTTGTGGAACAGGATTTGAAGCCAAGTACCTAAAATCTGAGTGGTAGAATTGTACAATCTTTTTTTATGACCACACATATGCCTTCTTCCTGATTCCAATAATACTATGCTTTTTTTTACTAAGTGCATCTCTGGAAGGTAAAAATAAAGGAATGGTCCTTTCTTTTTGGTTAAGTAGGTACTTACCAGGAAACCAATATGTCTGAACATGCAAAAGATATTCTGCTCATATTTGTCCATTCAGGAGTTTACACTATGTTTATTCCTCTGAAAAGACAGTTCCATGCAAAGTACATTGTCTGTGTTATGTATTGTCAATAAACATGTTTCTGTTATTGAACACTGATAGGATCAAACCAGGAAGAAAAGCACTTCATATTCCAAATCAAACTTCAGATGACAAGGGCCAATAAAGATACCTTAATGAATGTTTTTAAAAAGACCTTAAATGAGGATTGAGAGAAGTAGAGTAATAAGAACAGAATAATAGTGTCATTTTAAGAACAGGATCACTTTTATACCACATTTCTATGAGAAGTGTAAGCCAAGAACAGCAGCCTTGCCCTTCATCTGCCTCTAAATACAAACTGCTGCCCTCTCAATTGCCCTCTGCTTTAGGCTGACAAAGGCATTCTCATTACTGAGCAGCAGAACAGTTTGAATTAATCTGGATTAAAATTAATCATGACTATTTTTTCTTTCAAGTGAACTTTGAAGTGGACCCATTCTATTTAGCTCATTGCTTGGCAATGCAAATACTTATACTGGCAGCAGGCAGGGAGAAACAAAGGGACAAGGGCAAGCATTTGGGAACAGAGAAAGGGCAGGGCTGTTCTTTTTGGCAGCAGTGCTATACTGCTTGCAGAATTGCAATGTTAATGCATCCCATCCCAACTCTGTTAGGTTATTTCTGCTTATGCTAACAGAACCAAAGCAGAGCAAGCTATGCTGGGTGGGAAGCTTGAACAAGGCAATCAAACCCCACACTGTTAGAGTGGCAAGGGTGTTCATTGGTAATGAGGTCTCGAGTAGTAAATAGTTTAAAAGCCAACAGTGGAGCAATCAGTCATGCAGCTTTTGTGAAACGATGTGGAGACCAAATTCAGATTTGTGCTGCAGCTGGTTAGTACTGTGCTGCCGACACAAAGCAGCTCTAAAGCCAAGGTAGCCAATCAATGCAGACAACTGGCATAGCATGTCTTATACCATTGCTCTCCTGGCAGCTGGTTATTTCTCTGCCTGAAAAGGGAGTGTAGCCAGATCATCCCTGATCTGAGACTCTCTTATCTGTCCCAGGGGCTCTTATTTGTTGGTACAGTTCTGAGCCTATATATCTCATTTAAAATTGCCGTAAGAACAGCACAGGAGTGAATGTTTACACACCTTCAGGCTGCTTCTGCTCTAAGCAAGGTGTGGGCTCTTTGGCTGCACAGCTTTCCTTGTTCCACAAATATGCCCTCCAACAAAGAAAACCAGGAAAAGTAAATACCTACCAGTAAAAGAAAAATATTCTCGTTATTGTTTATGTATATTGGAACACTTGGAAAGTGATAGCTTAAAGCATGTATTTGATGGAAATGAGAAATTGCTTGTGATTTGGGGTACACAAAGCACTCGATAGCTATCTGATCATGTTACAGTGCATAGAAAGTTCACTTCCTAGGGCTCTCTGGGCAGGACAAGCTACATAGCTTGTTAAGGAGGTGTTTAAAGCACATAATTAATTCATCTTTTTCCATGAACATGAAGTATCTTTTACATGATCAAAAGTCACCTCCATTATGCAACAGATGTGTTTTCAGTCCAGAGTACAGGAATCTCATGCTTGATAGTTCCCAGTGCGATCAGTGGTGGGAAGAGCTGTGTGCTCGCCTGTGTGCTCAGTGTCCTGGCAGGCAGCCCACCATGTTAAGAGAAATTCTGCTGTGGTGGCACAGGACTGCTAGAGGATTCACCAAAGGACTCCTGGGAGGGTGCACTGACTTGTAGCCTGCTCACATCACTGTGTTTCCAAGAAAGTGGAAAACAGGGAGAAGGCCTGAGACTGGGAACTGGTCTCACTGCTTCTGCAAGTGACCAGCACTAGGGAAAAGCGAGAATTCATAATGCAGGATGACCTTATTGTCTTAATTACTATTGCATGATATTAAGAGGACATTTCTCGGAGGCGGCTAAACACCTGTAAATTATAGGGACACTGTGTGTTACCAATCCATGGATCTGAGCAGCATTCCTTACACTTATAAAATCATATTGTTGGACTGTCACATCTGGCTAAAAGAATTTACTGACAAGAGCTGATGAAGAGATGTGTTCCCTATGTGTTTGCTCATGCTGATGGTGATTCTGGGTTCATGAAATACATAGTTCAAGGTGCTCTTTCTGCAATCAACATGCTGCAGGAAACAATGAAACTGAAAAATTTCTGTTCATTCCCCATTCCAGCCTTAGAACCAAATTTTGCACTCAAGAAGAAAAATGTGCAGTTTCCTTTGTGCAGCTTTTAATCATATCTGCACATGTGAGAAGTGTTTGAAATAATTACGAACTTCTACCTCTTGATTACCTCAAGTCTGTATTGCATAAAAGGATGTTTTAAGGCTATGGACCCACATTTCTATCAAAATTCTTTGGATTTAAAATCTACCAATGGCCTCATATAGCATTCTTTTTACACGTTCCTATTCCTTCAGCTTTTCTACTCATCTGTTACAAACAATTAAATCACTGGATTTTTCATTGTTTGAAATAACTGGTTGCATTACCATCTGGAAACAATACATTTTAAGTGCATAATTACGGATGTTTAAAATCCCAGAAACCCAACTTTATATGCCCAGGACTAGGAGGCAGCATGCTTGGAAATGGGAAATGTATTGTCAGCTGTGTGATGAACAGTTAAGAGGAAAGGAGGCGCAATTCTCCATCACTTGTCTGCTGCCTTCACGCCATTAGCCTGAGAAAGCTAAATTCAGATTTGACTGCAGAGCAAAAGCAAATGTTTAGACTGCTCTCACTTGCACTGAATTTTAATGATTGCAGTGGCACAAAAGGACCCTAGTTGAGTTGTAGCCTTTAAGTCCTCACCCTTCTTATTACAAGGCTGGAAACCTGACTTTACGCTAATTTCCAGGAAGTGCAGAGATGAATGGAACACATTACATGACAGGACTCTGGAGGATAACCATGTGCATAATAATTTCACAGTGGAAAATGTTTCAATATTCTGAAACAGAAGTTGCAATATTGGATATTGAATGTCTGCAAAACCAGCATATCTCAATGATATGACAGTTAGTCAAAACTTAGCTAAAGCACTGCCTATTAGCTAAACTTTGACTAGTCTAAATGGCTGACTCCATCCCCTTTCCTACCATTCCTTGCCTTACATATGACCTATTTCACAATGTATTCATTTGCCAAAATGTATTCCAACTGAAAATAATCAGACAAGTCCTCCAACTTCACCAATGCCAGCTTCAGGCCCAGCTCAGCCTCAGGAATCACATCAGAGCAAGTACTTTATACTGACAAAAGGTATCAAGCAACTCAAAACAAAAAGCAAAAAAGAGTTCATTATATACAGGCCCAAACACACCATCAAATGTAAATTCTATTTAGCTTTGATTTCATAGTGTCTGTATTCCCACTTCTCCATTATCTTTCTGAATTTTTCCCCTAGGGTGTCTTGGGGTGACTTTGTGATGTGTATCCCATATCACTGCCCTATGCCCAGAAATTAATTTTTGTGCCTCTCTATGCCTTTAAACTGAGCCTGAGAGGGGGAAGGAAAAACTGAGCAAAACTTTTTCAGAGCAGTTTGCAGCTTGTTCAAGGTCACACAGAGATAGAGAATTTTTTTTCAGCTGCGGCAGGGGAGTGAGGAAGCACCCGGCTTGCTGCTTTCCAGTCAGCTTTTGACCAGTTGTTCAGTTTCTTTTTCTCCGGAGAGAGACTGAGAGTTGAACGTTTTTCTCCTTCCCTGGAATTTCAGGTTTTCTCCCATTTCTACTGGACTGGTTCAATATCAGAACACATCAGGAGGACTTTCCACCGGGCACAGAGGGCCTGGCCCTGGGCCAAGCCCCAGCTCCAAGGAGACCAAAAGGAGGACTCTAACACTTCTTCCCAGGTTTTTTTTCTCCACAGCGAGAGATTTTATTATTTAGCATTATTATCCTTTTCCCATGTGTTTGTTAAATAAATAGTTTTTATCTCTTTCACTTTCCTTCGAGGAAAATTTATTTTTTCCCAAACCTGGTGGAGAGGGATGGTTATGACCTGCCTTCTCTCAGAGGATATATTTCTAAATTTGGCCAAACCGGTACATAGGGTTACTTTGCCCTAAAAGACATTTAGCTTCTAGTTCTTTCAAGTTACTGTCTGACAGGGCACCCATCACTCCATTCCCTTCTATCAAACTTCAATACTAGTTGGCTGAGAAGAAAACCCCAAACCTCTGACCTGCATGAATGTCTGCTTGATTAAAAGTACTCCTCCTAAACCAACAAGTTAAAATCCACAAAACCAAGCTTACCTCTGTGAAATTTATTTCTCCATTTCCAAATCATTTTATTTCAGGGCAATAAACCATGCCTCTTCTGTTCACTTTTGTAATGCAGGTATCATTTTAATTTGAATTAATGTATAAAATGCACATGCAAAGATCAATATATTAAATTTCCTAAAACCCCCATGTGGAATTAGCTTTTCACACCAGTAATTTCCACATGCACCTCAGTTTTACTTTACCAGCAGCCTGGTACAAGCATGTAAGACTATGCAAGAGTACAGTTCATTGGAGGACGGCATAAGACACATGACAAGGAGGCCTTGACATAGTGAACGGGAAGGGACTAACATACTGCATTAAAAAGAGAACAAAGCCTGTTTTAAAATAAAAGTCAAAAGAAATCCCTATTCCAATTGAAAAAAAAAAAAACCCAAACCAAACATGCCCAAGCATCTGATGGAAGGACTAACTAGCTTTACATTCTTGGGCATTGAGAAAGAGCCTATCCACCTCCCTCAGACTGTGTATGTTTTATTGTATGAAGATATATTTCCTGCACTGCACTAAACCTCCTTAATATATTGTTAAAAGTTGTATATAATGCCAGATGTTTCTAAACATTTTAAAATATTTGTATATATTTTCTTAAAGAAAAAAGATTCAAAGAAAATCAAAATGGGAGCAACAATCAAACTGAATAAAGGCATTTCTTTTTGGAATAAAATAAATGGCATCTATTGGTTCATGATACACTGACTAAGACACACATAAGAAAGAATGTGATTAAATAGCATTCTTTTGGTGCATTGTTTATGTATTCAGCTCTGATTATAATGTTCCCAAAGACAATCAATCATTGATTTTAATTTACTTTATTGTGCTAAGGAAAAGAGTAAATTAAATGTAAAATTTATTTAGCCTTTCTCTTGTAGTCTGTAATAATCCAGATGGAGCATATACATTTTCTATTTAATGACACTAGCATGATTAAGCATTAAGACTTAATGAGTAGTGCATTTTTTATGGTTCATTAATAAAAGTTAGAGATAGAAAAGATGTATTGGTCATCAGCTTTATCTCCTTACTGTGTTTGTATGTTTATTATACAGTCAATAAACTTGTTTTTATATGATTGCTTTTGTGAGAGGGACCTTAACTGACTTTAAAGTACATGAAATCTTTCTCTCCCTGAATGGCTCAAAATTTAAGATGTGAAGACACAGACTGGATCTGGCACAGATGAATGAAAAAAGATGACAGTGAAGAAGAGCAATGCAGGAATAATTTATAGAAGAAACCAGTTTGACAGAGGAAAGAATTGTATGTAAAAAAGGGAAAAGATAATGCTGAAATGAGAACTAGGGGACTGATTTTAAAACAAAGCAATATACAAGAGAATGCACACAGAGAAGAGTGGGGGGTCTGGAAAAGGACTTGTTCAACTGGTTTATTAACTTGTTTCAATGTGGGGATGATAAATTACACCAAGCTTTAGAGTTGAACATTGTCTAGCTAAAACCAGAAAATGTCTACATTACAGTTGTAACATAGGTACAAGCATTTTCTGGAAGTGCATTTTGAAATGAAAAAAGACCCCAAACCTAATAGGCGGTTTATATCTCTCAAAACTACTTCTGAATCCAGAAGATTATCATATGAGAAAGGGGGCTATTGCAGAAAACCCCACATCAAGGGCAATACATTAGGTCTATAGGTACTCCATCTATTGTCTTCTCTCCTTAAGACAAAAAAATCATGATCAGAAACACCATGTAGAGGCATAATAAAGTAGTGAATGGTAACACAAAACAGAAAAGAAGTAGCAATGAAGGACTTTAAATTGCATATAGACTATACGTTCTGATAATATGTTTCTTGTTTTAATGATTAAATGAATTCACATTACCTGTTTTTACATATTTCCGTCTTTACCCCCTAACACACATACACTCTCAAGCCTCCAAAGCGTCCATCATTTTGGACTGTTGTAATTTGGTATGATGCTTGTCCTATTTTGAAGACAGTCTTGAGTAATGATGAATAATGACGATAGTATCAGATTTTATAGCTGTGAAAATAGAGTCTTGACATTAGAAAAGAAATTTTTACATCCTATGTAGCTTTGGATTTACCTGCAAAGTACTCTCTGCTGGACGTATTTCAATGAGCTTCTTCCTACTGCCTCCTCTTAAATACAAGTAAGTATTTTAGTTCTACAGTTGCCACTCTTTATAGTGCTTCCCCTGCTACAGTTACTGGAGGTATCCATACTCATAATGGTTTGTCTCCGGCCACTACACCTGGAAACAAAGCTGCATGCAAGCCCAGAGCCAGACGACTGCAACACTGAGGATGTGCATCAGTGACTGCACTATTTCAAAAGGGGTTGCTTCCCAAGTAAATTGTGCACAACATAATTAACAGTGTAAAACTTGTATTAAATTGTTATTTTCTTTCCTTGTTCATGAAGGAGTCAAATTGCTGGTCCACAGCCAGACTCAAACTTCAAATCTCGCTCAAGCTATATCTTGAGTTTCATTTTTAATAACACACTCCCCAGAATTTGCCCCACACTGCAATGTCTGCAATCAGTACTCAACTGCTTCATCAGCAGAAGACAGAAAATTGGTCATTGCAGATTTGTAACTAGCTGTGAGTCAGTGTCCTCCTGCAGAGACACAGGCACTCTGTGAGTGTCCCAGACTGACCATAACTCACTGTACAAGGACAGCTGAGGGATGCTTTGTGTGAAACAAGCTCTGGACATCCGCACCCACCCAGGTTCACCAGGAAATGGCAGGCACACCTTCCTCTTTAATGCCTGCATTGCTTCCTAAAGCTTTGTCTTAACTGCCCCACATTGCAGCATCCTAAACTTTCACAGACTGTACTGGAAGACAGTAAAAGCAACCACTTCTGTGTCCTCAGATTGTCAGGAGACAGAAATACAGCTACGTTTTCAAGCCTAGAAATGCAAAGCAGGAGCATGGCAAGGCACAGGCTATGGTGTGCTCTACCAATTGTTACATTGTATCTTCTGAAATCATTAAACTATTTCAAGTGTTCCTGAGTTTATTACAGGAGTACCAAGGGGCCCTAATCATGTATCAGAAGCTCATTATGAGAGCTGATATGCAAACAAATTTAATTAAAAGTTGTCAAGACTTGTATGGACAAACAAGGGGGAATTATTACACTAGCAGCTGTTCAAATTTGCCAAGCCACATTCTGGCAGAAACTGAATCAGTGTGAGAGAACAAGGGAGAACCAAAAAAAATTTCCTGATTAAAAAAAAAGATTAAATTGAAAAATTTCCTCAGGATGAAATTGAGGAAAAAAAAAAAAAAGATAAAAAAGAAGTCTACAGTCACGTAAATTTAAAAATTCAAAACACTTTTGAATGATCCCTGAAAAGTCATGTTTATGTCATTTATATGCAGATTAACTAATTCAATCTTTGCATAATTATTTTCTTATCTTCTCCCCCTTGAAAACCATTTTTAGTTTCAGGAAAATTATTTCCCTTACAACACTCTAAATTCTTTACTTTTCTGTTTTCAGCAGATTCCTTAAAAGCCAGTTATTTACTTATTCAATTTCCTTTCCCTTTAGCACATGCAGCATCTTGAGTAATGACTCACCGTTTTCTCTTGGGCAGGTAAAAAAATCCTTCTATAGATTATGGGAGCAATAAAAATCATGACAAGCTGCAGTAAATGTATGATAGTTATTGTTCCATGTTTGATGGTAGAATTTCAGTACGTTATGGGCTCATTCCTTCCATTTAGGGTAAATGTACCAGCATTTAACTAGCAGAAAATTGTGTTGATGGGGGACTCTGTTCTCCAGCACTAAGGAGGATCATTTCTCACTCCTATCCCCTGCTGCCTATCAGAAAAATAAGCAGGTGCAGAGAAGAAAAATCAAATCAGGCTATACTTTAGCATCCAGTAGTGTTGTGGGAATGTAGAAGATTAGGAGATCAGAACATGGATTTTTGTTGCTGGTGGCAGCAGCTGTAACAGTGCTCATCTATTAGTATCACCACTGCCAGTTTAGAGAGCTGGTAGCATTTGCCATATATAATCCTTGGGGCTTTCAAGGTGAATTGAAAGGTGAGTGAAGAGAGATGGGAGAGGGAGAGAAATGTTCCAGCCAGTGGCAAAACAGCTGGAGTGAGAGGTTATAGAGTACTCTCACTTACTATGCTTAGCTTATAAAGGAGCCTTCACTGTTACTGTTCTTTGTAGTTATACATAGTTACAAGTGTGGGAAATTATACAAGCAGTTGTCAATGCCCCCTGCCATAGCTCCTGCTACAATAAATTATTTATCCCACTATTCAGCCTACGATAATGCCTAGGAGTATTGTCTGTAAATCAGCACCCTACTATGTTAGCTGCTGTACACACACACGGTAAAAGTAAATCCCTCTGCCAGTGTCTTTGCACCTGAGGTAAAATAGCATGTGCTTGTTGCCAAGTTGCTTCCTGCAAAGCAGATACACATTTTGAACAGCGTCTAGAAAGCAGAATTGGCTTTCTTCTCATTTGGCCAGCTTTCAGGTGTGAAGTAGGCATGTAAATAACTGCACATTAGCATCATGGATCCTGTCTTCACTGGGAAACTGAAGAAGCAGCTCAGACATGTGGCACAGCTTGGCAAATTGTCACAACACTGCAGGACAGAACTACCATAGAGAAAGCAAGATATTGCACTGGCTTCTGAAAGGGTCTGTTTGTCTTTCCTTTTCACACACAGAAGTCCTGGGGACTTTTTAGGCTGTCTCCTGATCCACTGGATCCTGAAGTGAAAAGTTTAAATGGCATTATCTACATAATATACACTTGTGGGGATGAGGGCTAAAACCCTAACACATGCTGAGAAAGTCCAGTATTTTTTTATTCCTCTTTGATATTAATATGCATTCTAAATGTTGCTACATGATGCCACAAAATCAATTCTGCATTCTTAAAGCAGTAAGTATGAACCATAAAACCCCTTCAGCATCTACTAAAACCTTCCTTCCTCTTCTTCTTTCCCCTCAAATGCCCAGGAAAGGCTAGTAAGATTAAGCATTTCACCAAGGAAACCTATTAGATTGAGATGGCTTTCTTGAAAAGAGCTGACACTATTTCCAAACAAAGAAAATAGAAAATAACGAAAATCTGACAAATTAAATGTAAAAATTCCTTAAGACAGGCTAATAAAAATCTGATGAATATTTTTCAAAAAGCTTTGAAACTAAAAATAAATCTTGTTCAAATACACAAGGAAGAGGAAGCTGACCAGATAGTCTGTAAGGCTAATAGGTGATGAAGAAATAATGGAGCACATGAATTATGGCCACAGCAGAAAAGTTAGGTTAGCATTTTGCACCTCTCTTTGGCATGCAGGACTCTCTTCAATATCCAGGCAGAGTTCCACACTGAAACACAACAGCAGATGCACCACAGTCCTGTCTCAAATTGAAGTGTGAGTTGAAAACATTTTTGGCCAGATTGACATAATGCATTGTAACAAAACTCCAGGACCAGGGCTAAACGAACTTTACTACAAAACAGCTGAAATAAACATTGTAGGATGTAACCTCTCACTTAAAATTGCCTCAGTGTCAGCAGACATGATTGCTTCTGGGAAGTATCCAGGAAACATTAGAGGAAAAATATTATACTGCACAAAACACTGCAGCAGTGAATAGAATCAGTGGGCATCTGGAGAAACCCTGCTAAACTTTCAGTGGTACCTAGGAACTCTGCTCAAAGACCATGACCCCATTATGCCACACACTGCAAAAGCACAGAGCAGATTGCTTCTAGGCGAAACAACAAGCAGAAAAAATACACAAATACTGAAAAAGGAGGTGCAGTAACACAGACTGACTTTTGTAGACCTTTTGGATGCATTTCTGAATGCCTGTATTACAGCTTGTAAGTTAAGTGTTTAACATACACAGGCAAAAATAGAAATGCCAGGAGGAGGAGAATCTAAGGAGACAGACATTGGCAAGGAAAGAAGCTAACTACAAAACATTGCATCTGCTTGTCCTATTAGTGTTAAAGAGGTCTTACACTGGTGATGAGATGCCCCAGGTAGCATCCCTATGGCACTGACTTCTACTGAGATGTGTGGATGTGACAGCCTCACTTCTTTGCAACTTAACTCTGCTTTTTGAGTAACATTTAGCACCTACCATGTCAGGGTTTCTTAAAATTTTAAAATATGTTTAAAATTTAGTATTAAAGTTTATCCCCTTCTGTTAAGTTTAAAAGCATTGCATTATTTATATAGTACCATGGTATTATCATTACATTATTTTCAACACACTTTCTTTGGAGTGCTTGGGACCTGGTTTACTGCACATGGTTGGATGTCAATACTACAAAACATTTAAGAAGAGCTGATATGACTTTCATGAAGCAAAGTAATGTTTCTCATATCTGTGCCAGTTCTGTGAAGGAGTCAAGGACAGGTATGTGAATCTTGTGAATATAACTACTTAAATCTCCAGAAAAAGTGTCATGAAGACCCCTTGAAGAGCTCCTAGAAAAAAAAAAAGCTGCTTTGGGATAAAGGGAAGCTAACTGGCTGACTAAAGGGAATAGCAAATGGTTAATTTTCACAAAAGAAAGGAGTCAATAATGGAGTCTCTGTAGAGGACATATACTCAAGCTGATATGATTTGTCATATTCATAAATGATCATGAATGTCAAAGTGACAAAGTTTAAATCACTCACAGAACTAAAAATGAAGGCTGATTAAGAAGAGTTGCAGCAGGACTTCACAATACTGTGCAATAAAATACCAAATGAAATTCAATAAAGACAAATCTGAAGTAATGTCAGGGAAAAAATGACAATTCTAACTTTATAAAGTGAATGTGAAGCTCCTAGCTAGCTAATACCACTCAGAAACAGAATCTCAAGGTTATAGTAAATAGTTCTATAAAAATGTCAGCTCAGTGCCTCACATTGGTAAAAACAAAGACAAGCAAAAATGACCAACAGTTCAGGGAGAAATAGGAAAGAAACCAAAAAGATGTAGTGATGCATAATACTGGTGGCATCATTTGCAACAGTGATGAAGAAAATTAGGCAGTGGCTGTCAGGCAAGGAAAAATTAATTCAAACTAAATGCCTTAAGCTGGAAAGAAGATAACTGAGAGGACTATGACAAAGATCTATAAAATTACAAGAGGTTTAGAGAAGGTGCAAACCACCTACCCAAACCCAGGGAAGAGACTTCAGGACATTATGTACAATCAACATTCTTGTTTTAGGATATCATGGATACTGAAAGTTTCCAGGGCTCAAAAAGATTATTTTGTGGAAGAAAAATACATGAAGTAAAGATATACTTCTGAATAAGAAAACTCCCATGATCCATTTCAAAGGCTGGGATATCACATCCACAACAAAAGCTTTACCAGTTACATAATTATAACTTTTGAAGTTGCTTCTGATACAGTTCTGTGCTAGAGCAAAATTATAGACTTTATCAACAAAATAACGGAAGAAAAAGTCAATGAAGGATATTTAGGTATTTAAAAGTATGAAAACTAGAATCAGTCACAATCATCCTCTAATTGCACTAGATCCAAAATTTCAATGTAAGTGGGAAGAACTACTTTTGTTGGAAACTTAAGTGTCCAGGATCATCCAAAGTAAAAACAAGTAAGGCTGACATTGGTGAATTGCATGTAAACATACCTACACAGACAACTGCCTAAGAGCTGGATGTGCATTCAGATTTGCTTCACCTGTGACAACCTCCATTGCTTCTGTACTAGACACAGATTAAGTGTACTAGACACCTGATTAAGCAGCTGAAAAGCAGAAAACTGCATCGTGCCCACCTGTTGGCAGGTGCTTCAAAGACACTGTGAGTAAAATTATCAAGTCTAGAGATGGTCCCTCCAACTGTAGAACATTTCAGCCACTGTAAGAATACAAGTGCAAGCTCTATGCATTTGTCAAATAAACACTGAATTTCAATCTTCATGTCTGCCAATAACTAAACTCATACATAACTCAGGCTTGAAAATGAAGCATCATTGAATCACTTTAAAAGTACAGATGAGAACAAAGATAGGCTTACATTGTTTTAGGAAGCCATGGTTCTGAAAAAACATTGATTTAGTGCTGGTCCATGAAGGACATGAAACAGGCTTTTTAGCAAGAGTTTCAGGTAGGACTGTTCTATGGGACAGAGAAAAATTCTCCTCCCTGGCACACTGTTTCTGTACTGCTGTGCAGTCAAGCTAACACTCTAACTCATATAATGGAAGAAGAGGTGCACCAGCGCTGTCTTTTCCACGCTCCCTTCCAAGGAAGTTCTGGCTACTCCCAAAGGAGAGTTATCCACAAGGTCTGAAAGAGCATAGCAGAGAGTTCTGTGAAGGTCAGGTTGTCCTCTGTCTTTAATCTGGCATTCGTGATGGGTTGACACTGACTAGACGCCAGGTGCCCACTAAAGCTGCTCCATCGCTGTCCTCCTCAGCTGAGCAGGGAAGAGGAAATATAACCAAAGATTTGTGGGTTGATATAAGGGCAGGGAGACATCACTGAATGTCATAGGCAATAACACTTGACTTGGGAAAATTACTGGAATTTCCTACCAGTCAAATGAGAGTAGGATAATGAAAAGTAAAATCAAATCTTATAAAAACCTTAACCCCATCCCTCCCTTCTTATTGGGCTTAACTTAATTCCCAGTTCTCTACCTCCTCCCTGCCAGCAGCACGAGGGACAGGGAATGGGGGCTATGGTCAGTTCATCACACATTGTCTCTGCCACTGCTTCCTCCTCGGGGGCAGGACTTCTTTCCTTGCTCCAGTGTGGGGTCCCTTTCACAGGACATGGTCCTCCACAAACCTCTCCAATCTAAGTCCTTCCCACAGGCTACAGTTCTTCCAGAACTGCTCCAGCACAGGTCACTTCAGTGGGGTACAGTCCTTCAGGAACAGGCTATTCCAGTCTGGGTTCCCCATGGGGTCACAAGTCCTGCCAGCAAACCTGCACCAGCCTGGGCTCCTCTCTCCACAGGTTCTGCCAGGAGCCTGCTCCAGCAGGGGCTTTCCACGGGGTCACAGCCTCCTTTGGGCACCCACCTGCTCCAGAGCATGGCTCCTCCATGGGTTGCAGGTGTCTATCTGCTCCTCTATGGACCTCCATGGGCTACAGAGGCACAGCTGCCTCACCATTGGTTGCGCCATGGACTGCAGGGAAATCTCTGCTGTGGTGCCTGGAGCACCTCCTCCTCCTTCACTGATCCTGCAAGGTCTGCAGAGCTGTTTCTCTCACATATTCTCTCTCCTCTCTCTGGCTGTAATTGCTTCTGTAATTTCTTTTCCCTTATGAAATATGTTCTCCCAGAGGTGTTCTCACAATTGCTGATGGGTTCAGCCTTGCTTAGTGGGAGGTCCGTCTTGGAGCCTTCTGGCATTGGCTACGTCAGATGTGGGGGAAGCTTCTGGAAGCTTCTCATAGAAACTGCTCCTAAAGCCCCATTGCTACCAAAACACTATCCCAATACAGCATTTCAGATGTGGAAGGGTCAGAAAAGGCGGCCTCATGACAACAAAGTAGGTGTGTTTACAGGGCAGCGCAGGCACAGCTGTTCATAACCTTAGGTTTGAAATAAACATTATAGAGTGTTGCTACCTTCCAAATGTTTTCCTTTCTTATTTCAGAAATATAATTAGTACAATATTCCAACAACACATAATACCAAGTCACATATTTCAAAGAAATACATGACCAGAAACCAGTGTTTCTGTTACCTATGCTGTAGAATTCGTTTGCATTAAGTCTTGCCACAGCAAAACTGGACAAAAAATTTTGGCTAGGCATCCACAGATTCCTATGACTAGGTGGAGAACTGGCACCTGGAAGGCTCTAAAATGCCAGACTTCAAGGTCAAAGCAACAGAACTATGCACAAATTACAGTACCAGCAAAGAAACAACCAATAAATAACAGGTACTGAGATGATCAGTACACATCCTAAGCAAAGTTAATAGATGCATCTATGGAAAAATTATAAGCAGAGAAAAATTAAATCTAAAATGAGAATGTTGTCTTTTAAGTGAGTAAGTCTTGTGTAGAAGTAAGGCAGTGCCAAAATGATCAGTCAGAGGGGATGAGTGAGGGGCAGGAGGTGGCAATTTGCCATCCAGCAGTAGGGTTACATAAAAGTGCTGCTCTGGGTTTTCTACAAGGTTTTTATGGGCACTTATGTGTCTAATTAAAAAAGACTGCAAAAGACACCGAAATGGGAACACTGTTCCAGGCACACTTGAGTAGGGTAAAAGAAATAGTAAAAAAAAGCCCCCCCAAAAAAGCTGATGTCTTCTTAAGCCACAATCCTCAGATTCTAAAATGAATGCAATCTTTCCCCCTGTTTCTACACTTCCTTTTCATTCATGGCAGCTCTGCCAAATCACGTGAGAAAGTTAATGGCAAAAAAGATCATCTGTTTCCTCCAACTGGTTTGTTGAGTTAAAAATTGGCAGCCTGGAAATGTTTCAAGCCAGAAGGGAAAAGATTCATGTACCCACACATCCAAGTGTTTCTCAAGACTGAGCATACATAGTTCTGAACATTTCTCAGGTGATCTAAACAGATACGTTTCTAAGATGCTGCTGCTTGAAATACAACAGGCAGTAGGTCAGGGAACACAAAACTGGTTGATCAAAATGAAGCTTTGACTTTACAGCTAAATAAGAAGCAAAAAGGGTTCTCTGGAGGGCTGAGGGAAGGAGGAAATATTAGGTGAGAAATTTATTGGTACTATAAAGAGCAGAAGGGTAATCTTGCTAAAAGAGATGAGTTATATTAAGAAACAGAGCTATACAGCTAAAAAAACCCCAGGAAAATAGGGAGGATTAAATAGCCAGCTGTATGAGATAATTTTTGTTGTTGTTTTAAACTCAAGGCATTGCAATGTATCTGCAGACGGAATTAAGAGGTCTTTGGAAATAGATGTTTACATAAGGATGGTTTGCCCCACTTTTTGTTCCTACAAAATTGAAGCCCCAAATTAATTTGAATGAAAATTGAGCCCCAAATTAATCTGAATATTTAATTTTAATCCAAGATTACAAACCAGCTAACTATCAAATTTTCATGTATTCAGAATACTGTGCGTAGTTTTTCACATACTGCTTGCTATGTTATGCACTGAGGGAAGTCTCACCCAAATATTTTCTTAGGGAGACAATAGCTTCATAGTTGGCAGTGAATTAAGATTTAATATGTTCTGAGGAGATTCCCTTATCTCACCTTTCTCTAGCTTTCATTTCTGTTGTAAAGATGTACGTTATGATTCCACAGTGATATCCAGCATCTTGTACACACAGATGTCCTTTTGGAGCCCTCCCTTTACTGCAGTGTGTCAGCATGCAAAGCCACCACAACACTCTTCAGGACTTTACAAACATTTTAGAGAATATGACACAGGTAGAACAATTCACACACACTAACTTTGCCTAACAGTCCTGCACTTACTAGTGCAGATCAGCCTATAGTTAAATAATACAGCATTATGTGAGACAATACTTATATATCTGCCCTATGCAGCCATCCAAGGAAGCAGACATGATAGAGCTGCTTTTATTAGCAGATTACTCTTCTTTCTTCTTATCATGGAAATAGACTGGAAGTGTGATAGAAGACAGAAGCTTGATTGACTCCATCTTCTATATGAGAGTTATGTAAGCAGATTTTCACTGGCCCCGAGTGTTCTTTGGAGACACTTTAATTTCATGAGTTTCAATGTTTTCACAATGCAAATGTTGAGTTCCAAAATGAGCGAACTGAAACAAGTAACAAGGACCTGCAGTGTCAGCCAGCAAAAACATAACTGATGCTGGAACTGTGTTGGTAGATTAAGAAACACTGAGAGAAACAAGAGTTGAGTCAGCTTTGCTGTGAACCACATGAGAGCAATACTGTGTTAGCCCCCATTATGTGCTGCACCAACAATCTAAACTGAAAACATTGTTTTCAGAAATCAGAAATCAGAGTTGGTCCCAGACACTGCTCCTTAGATAACATTTAGCTTTCCTGCATTTCTAATATCAGGAAAATTTAACACCTCAGAAAACAGTCTGAAAGTGGTCAGAATGGATCAGCAGAAAGAAGCTGATCTGCTCTGTTTGGGTTTCCATTCTGCACTGGTGGCAGCAATGATGCTCAGAGTATCATACAAATCTTTAGTGGTTTTGTACAGGTGAGAGTAGGTACCAGAAGCAGCACAAGGAAAATATTACATCTAGTGCACTAGAAATTAAGAAGAAGGGCTCTAGAACGAAATACAGAAATGGATCTAAGCCAAACATTTTGTATCCAAATTGCTCCAAATGTTGTAGGGTTTTCGTTCAGACTCAATGGTTTGAGAAGAATTTGCCTCTAGACAGCTATTAAAAGGAAACCAAATCATCAAAAAGAAACTGGTCTGTGATGAATTTTGTGCAGCTGCCTAGGGGTAGAGATGGTGCTCATACATGCAAAGGAAACAGACTGAACAAGGCAGCAAGATCTTGGACACACACACAAAAAATTATTTTCTTTAATGAGGCTCTTCTTTTACCAAAGGCATATGAACAAGTGTGTAATAGTGGTCCTCCCCACAGTGGAGTTTCAGTGGATTTCAGAGGGTTAGAAATCTGGGACTATATGAATAATTTTGATGGTCAGCAAAGTCATAGTAGGGCACAACAGGCATACTAGAGTTTGGTGTCTGGTCACTAATGATGTTCTCCAGGGCTCAGTTTTGGGCATGGTCCTGTTTAACATCTTTGTCGATGATCTGGACAAGGGCATGGAGTGTACCCTCAGTAAGTTCACAGATGATACCAAGCTGGGTGGGAGTATGGATCTGCTGGAGGGTAGAAATGCTCTGCAGAGAGATCTGGACAGGCTGGATCAACGGATTGAGGTAAACTACATAGCGTTCAACAAGTTGAAGTGCCACATTGTGCTCTTGGGTCACAACAACCTCAAGCAGCTCTACAGGCTTGGGGAAGAGTGATTTGAGAGCTCAGCAGAAAGGGACTTGGGGTTGCTTGTTGACCTATGACTGGATATGAGCATCTATGTGGCCAGGTGGCCAAAAAGGCCAATGGAATCTTGGCCTGTATAAAGAAAAGGGTGGTCAGCAGGACCAGGGCAGTGATTGTTCCCCTGCACTCAGCACTGGTGAGGCCACACCTCAAACCCTCTATTCAGTTTTAGGCCACTCACTACAAGAAGGACATTGAGGTGCTGGAGTATGTCCAGAGAAGGACAATGGATCTGGTGAGGGGTCTGGAGCACAAATCTTATGAGGAGCAACTGAGGGAGATGGGGCTGTTTAACCTGGAGAAGAGGAGGAGGCTTAGGGGGATTTCACTGCTCTCTACAACTCTCTGAAAGGAGGCTGTGGTGAGGTGTGGGTTGGTCTCTTCTGCCAAGTCTCAAGTGAAAGGACAAGAGAAAATGGTCTTAAATTGCAGCAGGTGAAGTTCAGATTAGATATTAGAAAAAAAAATCACTTTAAGAATGGTTAGGCATTGGAATAACTTCCTCGGGGATGTGGTGGAGTCACCACCATGACACTGATGGTTGGACAAGATCATCTTGAAGGTCTCTTCCAACCTTGATGATTCTGTGATTCTTTGAGATAGGAACACATTTGACATATCTTAAAGTACATTATGGTCTGTACAGTTATTGAAGGTACAGAGCTAGAACTTAAATGCACAATTCTATTGTATGCTTTTTTTTTTTGTTCCTCATTGAGACTAGAAAACAGTATAAGGTAGGAGAACTAGCAGGCACCAGATATACCACTTCATGTCCTGCCTTAGCAACTTTGTCACAATTTCCTCCAGCTGTACCCTGGTCTGAGACAGATGACCTGCAGAATTGCTGTCTTCACCTAGCAAGGGTAGCGTAGTTTGCTGAGGACAAAAAAAAACACCACATGATTTTTCTGTTTTTCATCTTATGGCTGACGGCTCTGCACCAGGGGGGTAAAAAAGCAACCCTCACCCCCAGCCCACAGGCACTGAGAAGCCTATGGTTGACACCAACAGCCAGTAAAAGCTGTACTAATGCTGCCCTCAGGTTCTCATAGGGCCAGCTCCTCCTTCCTCACTTCTGCCTGCAGCTGTTTTGTGCAGCTTCCTCCATTATCTCCTACATGATCTGAAGCAGAATATGTTAAACATGCTACAGTTTACATTATCTCAAGCATGCAGATAAGCCTGTGGCATACATTCATTAAGTGTCTTGCATGGAGAAGGACAAAACTGGACAGTGAAAGTTTTATTTTTGCTTTCTTATTTGAAAGACAGTGACTTAGGTTGTCACGGTCTCCAGCTTGGCGGTGCCAGATAATGAGGCGCTGCGACCTTCCAAAAAGCGTCTCCAAGGCGAAGCTGCTCGGCAGGACCACCACACACTCACACGCGTGCACGCACACACACGGATAGCTCCTTAAAATGGGTTGACGGCAAAGAGGCAGCAAGGGTCTTCGTAGAGAGTTCCACGGGAGAGGTTTATTGCAGCCACACGCGTGAAGGGTACCAGGGACCAAGACAAAGAATATGGGAGGGTCCAGGTTTATATACTGGAGCAGGGCGAGCATCAGAGACCAATGATCTGAGGGCATGGGGGCAGTACACAGGCAGGACTAGGGTATGGGAGCCAATGGGAAACTCTGAGAGAGTGGCAATGGGGCAAGGGCCAATGGGGGAAACTTGGAGTGGAGAACCTTCTAGGGCAGGGACATGTAAAGTAACAAGGGGCAGGGAGGCCAACCAGGGAAGCAGAACTGGGGTACATTAACATAACAGAACAGGGCATCCTGGGAGAAGCCTTTTCTGTCACTCTAACCTGGGGAGGATCTTTTGGTACTAGGCACTGTCCCATCAGGAGATTTTCTTTGTCCTTTGTACCACAGGCCCACCAGCCACCACATTAGGTATTATCTTTCAGTGTTCAGAATGCAGAATACCGTAAACCAGTGTTCTGTCTAGGTCTGAGTCAGTGTAAGAAAGTGGCAGAATAGCTAATACATCCTAATACACGACACAGGATCCAGAACACCAGCCTGACCATTTCTGCACAACGTTATCTTTTTATTATACATACAACCAGAATTTTATTTAATGGGCATAACAGCGATCCCAGAACATGAGAACTGACACCATGTTTTACTTGTTACTGGGAAGGCTTTGCTCCATAGGACCTGTCTATCTAATCTGCGCTAGTGCAAACACAGATCAAATTCATACCAAAGAGCAGTAGGGTGAAACAAGCACCAAGAATTTCATATCTGTTTAACCTGACATTGAAAATTTTTCACCATCAACAGCTCTTTGGGTTTTTTACTCTGATGAGTGGTACAAGACAAAGGAAACAGGTTTCAGTGCCCTACAGTATTAACAGGCCTATGAAGTCTGTATCCTTCCCTTTGCTACCTCTCTTAGAAAGAGGAATATGGGAACCAGCTGTGTCTGTCCCACCACTGCTCTTCCCATCAAGACAGTGATGGGAGGAAAACTAGAGCAGACCTTCCCTTGTGATACTGAAAACCACAAAACTTGTGAAGAAGGAGGTGAATGGAATGGAAATGATTTTGTCCACTACCTTGTATCCTCCTTGTGTTACCAGGCCCACGCATACCAGGAGAGCCCTGGTGTAAGCGCTCTCCAAGGTTGTGCATTATCCCTGCTGTGAAGCAGGAAAAAATCGGGCTCTTGAGCTGTCAGATCCTACTTCCTCTGCAACATTTTAAATGAAACAATTTTTCACTCTCTGAGTCCTTGTAAACAAGTTTTATAGTGCTTTCAACTTGACTCTATTCTGTGTTGCAGAAGAATTGCAAGTGTTTAGGATTTAAACTCTTTTCTCAGAACATCAGGCTGGAAGAACGAATGAAGTCTTTAACAGCTTTCAGAACCTTCCGAGA
This sequence comes from Corvus cornix cornix, assembly GCF_000738735.6. NCBI lineage: Eukaryota > Metazoa > Chordata > Aves > Passeriformes > Corvidae > Corvus > Corvus cornix. Next base: position 117,389,598 of record NC_046333.1, on the reverse strand, counting down.
TAAAGTTCTTGGATCTATCAGCATGAGCTGGCATGAGACACCTGGTGAACAAATTGCTCACTCAAAAAGCACGAATGAGAAATGAATACAGAGTTTTGAAGTTCTCTGTTGCATCTCTTTCCACCTACACTCTCTGTTCATTATTGGAAACACTTCAGGCATGGACCCATCTTTTCATATCTGTACTAAGTGCCAAATCCAAGGTGCGCCACTACTGATGCACAAGCTTCTATACTTCAACAAGCTTCAGTTTAGGCCAAATATAAATAGCTATATACAGGAAAGCTCCTGCCAAAATATTTGGAAGCTTTGACTCTCTAAACTTTGCACAATTGTTGCACAATAATCCTTTCTGCTACCACCAGGCTACTTCTTCCACCTCTCTCACTATCCTCCTAGTGCATACATGGGCCCTAGAAGAGTACCCATGAAACTCATTGCAAAGGAAAGAGGCACTGACTGTAGGTCACAGTCACAGGCGAGTTGAGGTCTCAGCATGAAGTATGGAGTAACACACATTCTCCAGTCAAAGCCCAGGAACCAGTTCATTGACTCTGAGTCTTAGGGCATGCAAGGTCTTAGGGCATGCAAGGTCACAGTCCATTCTGCTGAATTTTGTTTTGAGAAACACTCATTTGTACTTTTATTTATGGAGCTAGATTACTGTATTGGAAAATCTAATGAACTCTATATCCAAGTCTTGGAAAAGACCGGGCAACATTTGGAGGCAAATGATTCACTTAGTTGGCTCCTCGGACACTGAATGGGGACACCAAATCCAAGTGACTGCCAGATTGGCAGTTTGTGTCCAAGTCTTGCAGTTCTTTAAGGAATGAATCAAGATAAGCATCAATGGCACAAATTCTGCTGCACCAAGATCAATGCAAAACCTCCTACTGACCTCAGGCACTCGGACTGTGTGGATGTTCTGGGAAGTCTGTATTCTCCTTTACTGGGAAAGGATTTAGTTTCTTTCCAGAAACAGAAACATTCTTAGTGTGACACCTAGTGTCAGAAACAAACACCTTATAGACTCAGATATGACAGACCAAGGAAATAGCTAAGTCAACAGAACTGAAAATTCAAGTAACAAAATTACAACAAAACATTATAAATGCGAACTAACATCTAAAATACAGAAAATTCTGAGGATAAAAGGTTTTTTTGATAAATAAATCCATTAAAATACATACTGGTCATCCTCTGTACCCAAACCCAACTCTGACCTTATTATTTCTTTGGTCAGCTCAGTATATTCTGTTCTCTGGACTCTGCTTATACAGCAACTACCACAGTCCGGTTTTATGGGAGTATTTCAGGTGTCATTGTGGGATGTAAATCATTCCTGCTGACTTCAAAGTGCACAAAAAGAAACTACAGGGAAGCAGACTTTAGAGGTCAACATATTGACTTGAACTATTGTTGTGTTTGTATGTTTGTAGGTGCACATGAAACAAATTCAAAAAGAAAGTTAAGATAAAAAAAGGATTAGGAAATGATGTTCAAAATGTTAAAGTCTCTTCAAAATCAAGCTAATAGCACCTCAAGAAAGGTGCGGGGAAATGTCTCTGAATCATTTACAAGTCAGCAATTCAGGAAAGCTATTAATTCTAAATAGTAATTACAATTGATTAAGATCTGGCACTTTTAGGCCTAGATCTGTTTAAACTCAGAGGATAACACTGTTGGAAAGTGGACTACATAACTGCTGGTGTCTTTTGACCATTTTTTTGGTAAATGCAGGCCAAATACAAAGGGGAACATAGGTTTGGTGCCAAGTTTTTGCAATCTGAAGGCTAATCTGGCAGTCAGGCTTCTGGAGGCTGACTGATGGCTGGATTTCTTGATTTAGCAAAGAGGAATTATGTTTTGAGCAGGCACAGTGACATTCACTGCCATCTTCTGGAAGTGCTTCTGAAGCACTCATGCTGGAAGCATTCAGAGCAATGTCAAGGACTTAGTATCTGTTAAAAGCACAAACAAATCACTGAATTGATGTCAGGTCTCTTTCAAAACCAAAACTTCGTCCCAAAACAGAAATTTTCCTAAACAAAGTTTTCATTTTTATAGAATAAACTTTTCCACTAAAGATTTGCAATGGCAAATCCCTTAGTACTTACACATACCAGCTCAATTGCTGAACAACTATACAGAAAGCCCTTACAACAGCAAACTTACACCCATTTTAAAAAGTTCTGTTGATAAAGGCACCTGTGCAGAAGCTCACTGCCATGATCATATTGATCTGACCATTTCATTCTATGAACAAATGTAGTTACAATGCAGCAAAAGCAGCAACCCTACAATATCTCTACAAGCATTATATAAAGGGAAACCAGCAAAATATGTCAAATTTGTAAGTTACATACATTAAATACATACATAGATATTTATATGAAAGTGGGTAATTTATTTTTAGCTGCCTCAATGTCAGGCCATTATTTCCTGGTTAGCTGGCTAAGTTCCTGTAGGGATCATGATTTTAAAAGACCAGGAGTAATAAGTTCAAGGAAGCTCTTCTAGCCATGAAAGTCAAGGCCGTTGTTAAACGTATCTGTGCAAAGGAACTTGTGGACATAAAATCTATCTGCACAATATTTGATGATGACAATATTAAAAATGATGAGAACAAAATAAAATCTCATATCCTGAATTGCAAGGAGCTCATTTCTCTTGTACCAAAGTTCCCTTCTCACCAGGGTCCTTTTTGTGCACAACACACAGATCCTCCTCCTGGATCTGGTTTTCTACAGCTACAAAAAGCAAAACAAAGTCAGGATGAAAGGTATCCACTGCTACCAGCCTGTGAGGAGGCCACAAAAACAATAAAACAGATCTAGAATCTCTGGCTTTTCAGCATATCTTTGCATGAAATTGTGTTTCCTTCTGCAGGAATCAGATAGGTTAGGCAAGCCATGGACGTAGGATATTGCAGGACTCTTATTCCCAAGGGCTGGAGAGCCCACCAAGTGCTGGAAGGTGTTGGGTATCCTCACCCATATTGCTGGTCCCCCAGTACTGACATCACTATGACAAGGTCGGGGTATGAGAACTTTTTGTCTTCTTCAGTGTACTCATCACGTAAGTGTTAAAGAGGTTAGAAAACATGTAAAGCAGAGCATAAAGAGATCTATTTTTACTGGTTGCTCCGCATGGGTCTTACTTCATGAGTCTTCGATTCCAGCCAAAACCTCTTACTTAGCTGTAAGAGAAATATAGATATTCAGTTGTGAAAATTGATTTTTTCCCTCAGCTATTTTAATTGGAGGTGACTTTGAAAAAGACAGAACTCTAAAAATATTTTTGGTAAGTTTAAACTTACATCTGTATGCAAGATGTTCAGCAGAAATTAATTATCTCAATTTATTAGGGAACTGCTGGTAACACTAAGGTGTCTGCTTCTTCCATGTAACACATTTAATGTCCACTCCATGGGCAGTGTGAAACACATTTACTCTTTAATTATGGTTACAACAGATTTATTCTGCTGCATCGTTGAGTAATCAGTCACCTGTTATCTTCATGAATTTGAATTATTTCTATGACTAATAATGAAATCACAGAGCAGAAAAATAAGATCACAAAAGGGTTTGTATTTTCTCTATAAGTTTGTTATAAGGATTGTGAAAGGTAAATTAATTCTGACTTGAAATCTTTCACTCTTTTAAATATTTCCATAGGTATCTTCTAATAGAAAGTACAGCCAATGCGGTCTTTAAATGTTTAGATACAAACGCAGAGCCCAAACAAAGAAACAGCTCAAATTTCATTTCAAAAATCTACTTTACAGCAGACAGATAGTATTTTAACACAGAACATTTCTTTTGAGAGGTCTTCTTCCTAGCGAAAATAAGAAATTCCCAAAGGAAAGGGTTCAGTCACATGTTTTCTAGAAATCATACATGCACTAACAGTGAATAACAACTTACACTACTTAGTATGTATGACACACATTGAAGGCCTTATTCACGAACTCAGTCTAATACAGGCTGAAATATTTTCTTAATTTTTTTTAGAATCACTCATTAAAATCAGTGTCCAAGCTCTAACTGAGCAAAGATGCTCTATCACGTCCCTAAAACATATGCTTAGCTCTAAGAGTATGTTTAAATCTAATTAAGTGTTCTTTAGAATCCACAGTGTGGGTAAAGAGTTCAGCTCATATAAATGTGAATAAATATTCCTGACATTCTTTGTGGCATAAATATTTTACTTTTTCATGTGGAACTTAAGAAAATTGTTTATGCAAAAACACCATTTTGAGAAACAGCCTAAAACTTCTGTACATTTCAAAATTAAACTTTTCATCTTCTTCAAATACTTTCAGCATTCTTTCCAGATATTCCTCTTCCCCAAACTTGACATCCATCATGAACAATTTTGTCCCTTCCTAAACAGCATTTTTCAGTTAATTTATTTTCAAATGAAAGGAGTTATCCAGTTCTACTGGTATTTTAAATTGGCACAAGTTTTACTTTTCCAAATACAGAGTTTTATTTCAGAGAAGTTTAAAGCACAACTGTCAGGAGCAGAAAACTACAAAGTAGACCTAAGAACTACAGCTTTGTCTGGAACACAGCAGGAAATTTGGCGGGTGACTAATATCCTAATAAAAAGACCTCGTTGTCTTGATAGTATTAATTACTTTAGCACTGCTATGATGTGATCATACTTCCTACTTATGATCCTGGGACACTGTAACCGTCCACAATCCTACATACTTTCCCTCTGAAGGGTGGAATTTTGCGTTTGTGAAATGCTCCTCTGTGAACATCACTTCCTTGTTCCTCAATGCCATAAAAATTCTTTTCTAGAAACTCTGTGAAGCCTCAAGACTAGAGGGGTCAGCTTAAATGCAAATGGACAAGAATATAAGCATTCTTTAATTTTTTGCTTTCTCAAACACATGGATTTATACTGCCTACCACTACCCTACACATAAGTAAGCAATAGTTCAAGAGGAAAACTTGAAAGTACTCCCGACTGTTGCATTTCAGATATGGGTCCTTGTTGCTGGATGTTTTAGTACATCTGGGCTGTTCATCATAGCTTGGAAGCAATATGGTTTTAGTCTTTCCCTGCTTGGTGAGTCAAATGCTGTTTCTTTTTACACTGTTGAAACAATGAAATCATAGCATCATAGAATATGTTGAGTTGGAAGGGTCCCATCAGGATCATCCAGTCCAACTCCTGGCCCTGCATAGGACACCCCTTGTGCCTGAGAGTGTTATCCAAATACTTCTTGAACTCTGTCAGGCTTGGGGCTGTGACCACTTCCCTGGGGAGTCGTTCCAGTGCTAAACCACCCTTTGTGTGAAAAATCTTTTCCTGATATCCAACCTAAACCTCCCTGACCCAGCTTCGTGCCATTTTCTCTGGTTCTGTCTGGATGAAGAGATCAGTACCTTCCCCTCTGCTTCTCCTCTTGAGGATTTTGAAGACCACTATGAGGTCTCCCCTCAGTCTCCTCTTCTCCAGACTGAATAAACCAAGTGACCTCAGCCACTCCTCACAAGAGTTGCCCTTCAGACTCATCACCATCCTCATGGCCCTCCTTTGGACACTCATTTATAGCTTAATGTATTTTTCGTATTGTTGGTGCCCAAATCTGCACACATCACTTAAGGTGAGGGCACACCAGTGCAGAGCAGAGCGAGACAATCCCCTTCCTTGCCCAGCTGGTGATGCTGTGCCTGATGCCCCCCAGGACACGCTTGGCCCTCCTGGCTGCCAGGGCTCTACTGACGCATGCTCAACTTGCCATTGACCAGGACCTCAGGTCCCTTTCCACAGCACTTGTTTCCAAGCTCTTTTTCCCCACACTATTCACACAACCAGGGTTACCCCATCCCAGGTGCAGAATCCAGCGACAAATCACCCAGCAATTACATTCCTCCACCACAGACCAGAAACTGCCCATAGGGCTTGCTGGCTTACATTTTGATTGTGCATTCTAAAACAAGATACTTTTAAAAACCCACTTGGATGTAGATGTCAATTTTTGATCTAAGGAATAACTCAGTTAGAACTGTTCTGCTCCAGAATTAGTCCCAGGACAATGTTCCTGATGCATGTGCATTACTATATAGGCAGTAGTCATTGCTCTACTCACCAAAATGCCACCTGACTTTTGCAGCATGGCCTGTCAATGAATGCTGTGCATTCATTGTCCTTTCCATCTTTTTTACAGCTTCTTTCTTAGAGGCAAAGATGTAACTTTTGAGCTTTCAGAGAAGGTCACGCAGTAGTCATAAAAGAAAACTCTCTACATGGTATGAGTCTGTGAAAGGACTATCCAGAGTTTAGCCAACAATAGCTTACTATTGATTATTTGATATTAAGATATTATTTAATTTTTGCCTACTTTTTTACAATCTGTCTTTACCACAGCCCAGAATACGCAAATTGTCTTTAATCCTGTACCAAAAACTTAAATGGGGAAGGAGCATCCCCCTCAGATTTCTGTCAAGGCTAGAGACAGCCATCTGTCCTTCACAGAAACAATTCTTCACAAAAGAAAAATTAAATGGATGTTGATTGAGAGTTCACCTAAGCTAATGGTTCGATCAGACATTAATGTGACTAATGGTAATGGCCCCTCTAGATGAGTTACGTGTAATAGTGCTCCAGCTGCTTTGGCTTTGCAGAAACCAGTCAGATGACTGAGAATAACTTTTCTGGTCTTCAATTAATCTCTGGTGACTGAAATAACAAATTAAAATTATGAGCAGTTCTGAATCTGGGGGGCGGGGGGTGGTTATTACTATTTCTGTAAGGCTTTAAAGGACATTTAAAATCTCCTTCGCTACTTGGAGTTCAAATACTCACTTAACAGCTTCTCAGGACTTAGACTTAGTGCTGCAGTTACCCAAAACGACAGCCTGATATGGCAATCTGCATTCAGTAAAAGGCCACTGTAACATACAACTGTATCATGAACTTGTTACAAAAAACAACTGCCCCAAGCCCCTTTGCAGTTATGTAGCAATGTAAAGGTTACAAATAAAACCTGCAAGGCTATTAAATTTCAAAGTCATTATATTGTATTTCTATTATGCTCTTGATCATTTTCTAACAAAGTATTTTGAACCAAAACTGCCTATTACTTCTCACTGCCCCATATTTCTGGCCAGTGTGTGGGTTCTCAATACCCCAAAGTTTCATTTTCAAAAAGTCTTTGTCCTCAAATGCTCAAGTAAATACTTCAAGAGTAGAGCTTCTTTTCAGTGATTTAGAGAACAATGAAATTTGGTCTAAGGTACAATAATTTGGTAAATGCTATGGTGCAAGATGCTGATGGTACAGATTACCAAAATAGATACCTTGCTTCACAGACACCATAAGAGATGTCTGAACAAAACTTTTCAGGGCTACAGTATAGATGCATGTGAAGTTGGTATCTTTTGATATAAAATTACTGATTTTTCTTTTTAATTACTGAAATAGTTAGTGGAACAAATTCCAGTGTTGTTGGGGAAAAAGTATCTTATTTCCCAAAATGCAATTACTGAGATTAAGTCTGAGTGTAGTCTGATTATATACACAAGGGAAATGCTGCCTACATGTCCAGTAGAGTGGTTATGAAAGAAAAGAGTGCTTGCAATGACCCTTTTATCATCTATCCAGTATTCATTAGTATTACATACTGACTCCCTTCCTGAACACACATGAAGAAGTGGCAACACAGATGAAGAGTAAGGATAGACCTGAGTAGGTTTTTAGGAACATAACTAGAGACAGAAACAGTATGTGGTAAAGCTACAGCATATTACTAAACATAAAGTGTTGAATTTGCCAGTTTTCCCATAAGTGCTGAAAATACAAAAAAAAAAAAAAATTAAAAATGTAAAATAGAAAAAAAATGTTCAATGGTCTTTTATTTAGGCATCTTAACTTGCCATAGTTATGTAATACTGCAAATAGGAAGATGCCTAAAGAAATACCCTTTCTGGTTCCCTTCCACTCCTTTTCTGCATGAACTTTCTTTTGCCTCTGGGTTGGGTCTTACATTGTGAAATAATTTGGGAAAAAATAACGTTTTGTTAGTGCAGAGTGTTTTCAGATCAGGATTTTCAACACTTTGGCACATTTAACATCATATTACATAGAACAAAGTGCCAGCAAATTAGAAGGTGAGGACAAGTTGGGTCCACAGCACACTTGCTGTGTTAGACCGTTGCTCTGGAACATTTTCTGGAGAGCAGACCAGCACAATTGCACTGAACCAAGCGTGGACTGCCTGGGAAGACAGAGCAGTTTTTAGTGCGACCTGCAACAGTACCTGAAAGTTACAATTCTCTGTCAGACCAGCAAGTCCTCCCTGCTGTTTCACTGAAAGAGAAATAAGGATAAAAGATCAAAATATGTTATAATACTCTGGAAGTTTAAATCCAGCATAGAAAAAATTTCCCCCCATGCTTCAGTCTAGGAAATAAGAGTAAATACAGAACATACGTCCTCCACAATTTAAACAAATGCAGCTCCATGCTGCCATGGCCAAGTGCTAGGACTGTCCTCATTAGCTACTGTTCCGGTTTGGCCAAATTTAGAAATATATCCTCTGAGAGAAGACAGGTCACAACCATCCCTCCCCCACCAGGTTCGGGAAAAAATAAATTCTCCTCGAAGGAAAGTGGAGGAGATAAAAACTATTTATTTAACAAACACACGGGAAAAGGAAAATAATGCTAAATAATAAAAATCTCTCGCTGTGGAAAAAAAATCTGGGAAAGTGTTAGAGTCCTCCCTTTGGTCTCCTTCCTCCTCGGAGCTGGGGCTTGGCCCAGGGCCAGGCCCTCTGTGCTCAGTGGAAAGTCCTCCTGATGTGTTCTGATCTTGAAGCAGTCCAGCAGAAAGGGGAGAAAACCTGAAATTCCAGCGAAGGAAAAAAAGTTCAACCCGCAGTCTCTCTCCAGAAAAAAAGAAGCTGAAACTGACCAAAAGCTGACTGGAAAGCAGCAAGCCGGGTGCTTCCTCGCTCCCCTGCCGCAGCTGAAAAAAAAGTCTCTGTCTCTGTATGACCTTGAACAAGCTGCAAACTGCTTTGAAGAAGTTTTGCTTAGGGTTTCCTCCCCCCTCTCAGGCTCAGTTTAAAGGCATAGAAAGGTACAAAATTAATTCCTGGGCATAGGGCAGCGATATGGGATACACATCATAAAATCACCTCAAGACAGCTACATTAAACAATATGGGAAATCTCTACACTATGCTGTAGTTACTTCTTGTGCATGTGCAATAGAAGCATGACATGATAAAGATAAGGAAACGATATTAAACTACTTTGTGCCTTTTTGCTTCTTTTTCTAAGTTCTCATAAGAAGAAAAAATAATAAGAAAAACAAACATTCAAACAAACATTTAAGAAGACTGATGAGCAGAACAAAACACCTCCTCTGCTATACCTGCTGTTCTCTTCCTCACAGTGGCCCTGAACTAGGGGAACCAAAATGCCAATTCAAATCAACTTAAGTCTAGCTGGCTATACAGGTTATATCTAATGGAGCAGAAAACCTGGCCTTTTATTTGCTGAATTAACCTCGAAACACTTGCACTGTGTAGCTCAAGCAGCCTGGAATCAGAACATGATGCCCCATCATTCCTCACCATGCACTGCCTAGAGGTTCTGCCCATGAAGACATGCTGGGGGCAACCAGGTATTTTGATATCTATAAAGCACTGTGCCCTTTCAGTATCTAAGAGCAATTTTTGCACTTAGGCAAAATCTACAAAGTCTCACAACTGTGCCATTACCCACCTGAAAGGAAGAGAAATGAGAGGGAGACAGAATTGCGTGATAATCACAAAGATTTCTTTTCTCATTGCCTCACAATACGCATTATAATTGCACTATATGCAGTAGAAAATTAAATAATTCTATATAATTTTTTCCTGGGGAGGGTGCATCTCTACTTCCCTAAAAACAGGTATGGTTGCTTCTTACCTTTGAGGCCCATCTATTGGGTCAGATCCCAAATATTTCTATTTTATTTACTAGTTCCCTGCTAAGAAACTTCCACAATTGAACCTTCATCTTAGGCAGTCTTCCACTGAACAGGACCAATTCCAGAAGCTGAATATACATGCAGTCCCTGAGATTCTTTCAAAAATACAGTTGGTCTTCACTTACTACATTGACTTTACCACCTCACTTTAAAAATGTTTATGTTCCTGGGAATAACTATCTCCTATGAGAATGGTAAGCAGGATATACTAATGGATTTCCTGGTACTTCAGTCTAAACAGGTAACTCTGTTCTGTCCATCAGAGCAAGATTCAGTTTTGAGTGACTAATTTCTTTAGGTATTTTAATGTACCATGTTTAACACAGGTCATATTCAAAACTGAAAAAAGGATTCCATTAGTTTCACTCTTGAGATTAATGTGATTGCAACCAGATAGCTTGGAAAGAGCAGTGGATGGAGATGGATGTATATGGAGAAGACAAGGAGTGAAGTTTTGGATTCTTAAGGGAACCCTTTTTATCTTTAAGTTAAAACCCAAAACTTCCATAAGAGAGAGGCACATGTTTGTGCTGACTGATTGTGATTTTTATTCTTATATGGAAAAGCTGAAATGTTTACTTGAAGCTTTGAGCAAAACCTGAAGAGGGGATAAGGAAGGAAGATGTTAACTGCAGAGACTGCTGGGAGAGGTTTATGAGGAACTGCCTTGGCAGCAGTTCACAGTACACCGAGTGCTGAAAAACTGTTTTTTGAAAAACTGTCTCAGACCATGTTCAGAAAGCACCAGAATGCAGTAAATGCTTCTATTGATTTTGCATTATTAAATCCAGAAAATGACCTACCTTTGCATGATACGCAATTTACTTGATTTAGTACACTAATAATTCTGTCTCTAAGACCAAAATGAAAATCACAGTGATTCTCCACTCTGAAATTGGATGACTGCAGAGGAATTATGTAAATTTCTCAAGGAAATTTAAAAGCACTTGTTTTAAACTGTTAAACTGCTTCACCATTCTTACCAATATGAACTGTTAGTCCCTTGGGCTCTACTATTTTAGGGTGCTGACAAAAAAGTTGGCAGGAGGCAGTGGAGTCTTAACAATGGTGAGATTTGGATTGGAGCCATAATGGGCCTTAGAAGAGAGGGGAGATGGGTCTTAATGGTGCATATTGAAACTGGAAGATCAGATGTCCATTCAGGACATCAGTAACCAAGTAAGAGTTACATTGCATGCATTTGTGATTTGAAATCCACATTAAAATACAAACGAAGTCATAAAACCTGAAACTTTTAGATGATACTCACCATATACTCACTATAGCACTGATTAGTCAGAACAGAAGATGAGTCACTGTCCTTAAGGCAGCCATGTGGCTTTCTCCCATGTAATGTATCTCTGTTGGGAGGCATACCGAGATAGTTATTACACCTTTAGTTTGTAATTTAAATCTGTTGGGTTTGCCTACAAAATCATCTAGCATGCATTCAATTCCTGGATACTGTACTAGAACATAAATATTACCAGAGACTAAATTACTTTTATGTTTTATCCAGTGTTCATAAACTATATCCTCATTCATTTTAACATGAAATCTCTTTTAAGAGACTATAATTAAATTCTACATCTGGAAACCAGATTTTTTTTCCGTCTCAAACCCCGAACAGAAGGGAACCAAGTTCTTTAATGCCTGCGCAACTCTTCTTTCCATCGTGCTTCATTACTGACCTCTAATGAGCAGTACGGAAATTGCCTGAAATTCTTAGCCCTTTACAGAGAAGAAATGCGCTTCCTAATACGGGTTTATCCTCTCAGAGTAAGCAGGAATGCTTGCAAGAGTTGCTGGGTTAGATTCCTGTGCTATTCTTCCTAAGAAGCTGCTTTCCAGAGGAACACGTTATGCAACCAGGAAATGGTATTTTTTAACCATGATAAGCTAGTAATATTTCCAAGATACTAGCAGATTAAAACAAATCTGCAAACATGGGACATGATACTGAAAGTCCAGAGTGCTCCTAGAATCAGGTTTGCAAACTCCACGTGAATACAGTGAAACCTGAGTATTTATGAGAAGCAGTTTTGTTGTATATTGTAGAAATAGCACACCATTGAAATAGTCTTACACATCTCTCCCTTGGTATGTGCTTGACTGGTCAGGAATTTTGCTCCTGAGGAATACTGTATACTGTGTCAAGCACATGACACTGAAAATGATGTAAGACTTTGAAAGTATTTTATAGACTTCAGATGGTTAAAGTATTTTTATTTTAGTATTTATTTTAAATGCCTGTCATTACCCCTCATCCTAGTTTACAACATAGTTGATATTATATAATTTGACAGTCTCGTAAGAATGTCTCGGTTAACAGCTCTTACAATTACAGTCCTTCCATCTTCAAATGGTCTATTAAGGTTATCATATTTTTGCACTATACAACTATCTTTACATGATACTGAAAGAGCCTCCATGCAAGGGTAAAAATAAAGCAGAAATGTTTCCATGTCCCAAACAACTTCAAATACCCAGGGACTGACAACGTCTAATTGTGGGAATTTCTGTAGGACTCCCACATGTTTTCATCCAGGGTTCCACGGGAACTTCACTAGCTGTAGTGTTTTTAGCAGTCCAATACAAGATTTCTATTTCTAGTGACTGAGCAATTCAACTCCCAGGAAGAATACAGTATACCTGAAAATTGCGACAAGATATTTCCTAAATTGCTGACAATAACAACATCTACAGGATTTAAGATTAAAAAAAAAAAAAATTTGGAAGTTTTAACAGTTTCAACTGCCATCAAAAAAATCAAAGGAGGACATTATATTACTCAAAATAGTCTGGTGATAATTAGTAGAACGAGAAGGGTTTTTTTAAGAAGAGACAGGGGAATACCAGCACAAGTGAATGACAGGGTCAGTTGTGTGCTATGAACTCCCACAGAAAATATTGTGGAATGAGGGTAAAGTTGCACTCTCTCCCAGAGGGCTGCAGTCCCTTTGGACCTGCAACACACAACAAGCTTGACCAAAACCAGATGCTGCAGTAAAAGCCATTTTGCAACAGCCACAATGGGCGTCTGCATGCCATTGTATTCTGGAGTAAGCAGTCATAACAGGATATTATTCCAGAAGTGCTATTGAGTTTTAAATTCTCTATGTCACTGGATAATAACTTCCCTCAGCTGAGGAGGCTGTAGGCAGTTTTAAACTTATGCACAGATTGGGACTTGGTAAAAGTCATGGGAACAGCAGTATGTTACTTGTACCACTGGGAAAAGGACAAACAACACTATGAAAAAGACAAACAACACTACGAAAAGACACATATTAATGAGGTCTCTGTGTACACAGCACCAAGACAGACACTGAAAAGTGTTGAATCACTCAGTAGGAACTCGGAGCACTCTTTTCCCTTGGTGCTGCCTGTTAAGGAAAGGCAGAAAAGCCTGGGCAGAGGTTTTTGTCAGAACTATCACTGAAATTAACGCTTTCCAATTAATGCCGCAGTGTTGCGCTGCATGACTGCCGCAGTACATTACTGTTACGGCCGTTGTGTTACAGTCTCTGTGCTTCAACAGCAAGGCACCGCCAACACTTCACTCAAGTGTTTGCTTCACCCCAAGGTGGTGGTAGGCTTTCACCTATCCACTGAACCAGGGCAGGAACTCAGTCACAGTAAGAGGAGCTGCAGAAGCTACCAAGTCTGCAACCTCGCTGCACTCAGCAGGAGCTTAAACTGGCAAAGAGAGAATCACACTTTTCCTCAGCCTCAAACTGAGCATTGCTGTTGGGTAGAAATATCTTCAGAAAAACTTCAGGAAGTTTTCTAACCCCTGCCCTGGATTAGTTTGGCTGGAAAACAAATGAGTGGGTTTATGGAATTATAATTGCAAATGTACAACCTTTAAAATTTGAATTATATTTCTTACTTCAAGAAAAAACATACATTCACACCAGAAAACCAGCATGGCTGTAATTACTCTCAAAAACTTAATAATCAAGTAACCAGCATAAACTGAAAAATTAACACAAAAGAAGGGTTGGCTACCTGCAATATATCATATAACTAGGATACAAAGAGGATAATAACTTCTAACATATTTTTGAAAATAACGAAAAAATAATTCTGCCCATACTACAAATAACAGCTGGGTTACATGTGAGAGGCATATAACTTGCATTAGCATTTTGCCATTTTCTAAATAAGACTGTGAAAAACAAACCAGTTAATTCTCCTTTTGTTTTTAAAGACTGTTTAATAGCACTATAATGTTTTTATGTATTTTGCCAAAGCTCCACATTTTGTCAGTAGGAAAGGTGAATATTTTATGCCAATCAATCCTAAAAGTATTCATATTAATGTATCAAAAAAGCTCATGATCAATGAGCAAGCAATAGTCTTGAGCAAGATACCTTACTTTTTCCAAAATAAATAAAATTTCAATCATACTCTTACTAAAAGAGGCACTATGGCACTATGTAGGGGTCCTAAAAGGTAACCACATGCTCACACAGAATAAATAGGACTTATTTGTTGCCATAGAGGTAAAAGACTAATTCACTAGGTAGTGTCTCAGGTGTCAGTAAGATACTTGAGCATAGATGAGATGTTAAAGTTCCTTGGAGGAAAAAAAACCCCAGGTGATAGAGTAAACACTGCCTTATATTATTTAAGAAGAACAGAGAATGTACCTGTGAATGCAAACACAACGTAGGGATTTTGGTGCCTGCTCCACGAAGAACACATGCTTTCTGCTAAAGCCCGTTGTTACTTATAGCTGCTCTGTGCTCAAACTAGCTCATGGTACTAGTTTGGAGAACTGCAACCAGAAAGCAGAATTTCACCCCAGGACAGAGTTATGGGTACAACCTGAGCACTGTCAAGGGTGTCCTATATAGTGGGGTAGTATAAAAGTCCCTAGAGAAACTCGGGTTGCAAAACCCGCTCTGCTCTCAGCCTGTGAAAGATACAAGTCTATTTCCACTTCCAAGGTATGAAAATTGGCTTTTCAGTTTACACTTCCATTTAGTAGTCCCTAGTAAAATCCCAAAACACTGGCCAAAGGCACTGCCATTATACAAACCAGAAATAAATCTGGAAACATTGCTTCAGGTGAAGAGGTGAGTTAATGTTTAAATGACGGCAGTGTCAGAACATTCTTGGGATACAACAAAATGTAAGCCATTCTCTCCCTTTGAGAGCCAAAAGTGATCCTACAGACTGACAAATACCTTCCTCTACCAGAGTGTCCCCATTGTCAGTCCATGGTCTACACTCATCTTCATCTCAGATAAAACCTTTTGTATTCTGCAAATCTTTTTCTGATCTTTGAATGTAAGCAGCCCAGATCACCATCATCAGGCAAAATGAATCCAAGCCTCCTCTTTCTTCTAATCCCAATGTAGTCCTAAGGAAGTTTCTTAAGAGAACCATAGAAATCATGCCTCAGCAGAAACCTGAATGTGTCAGCATAACATCTTTAGCAACCACAGAAGTCTTTGGGACACTCTGGACTTGGGCATCTGCATAAGTGTTCTGAGTCTCAGATAGGAGACAACCTGGACACTTCTAGCACAAAATCCACTGTCGAAATTTGGACTGAAGCAAACTAGAAATCTCTATTAAACCTTCATTTGCTCAATCACGATTTTCTTTTCTTTCAAAAGCCTTACCAACAGACACAACTGAAAAGAGGAAAGAGCATATCTAACATGAGTGTTCAGTTGATAATTTATTCATCTCATTATTTTATTTTGTCTCTCTTAATGTTATATTATAGCATAAGGGTAATTTCTTGACAGATGAATTACATAAACATTGATTAAAAAATTCATTTCTCTCATTAAATTGCATTTATCCAATTACCCATTAAAGTGACTTGTAATGCGAATGCACATTTCTCACATGACATTCCAAAGCAATGAACTGGAAAATGACACCTTGCCAAACTGGCACATTCATACATCTGATAATAGAATTGAAAGACAAAAATAAAAAAACAACAACAAAAAACCCATGAAAAAAAACCCCACCCAAACCCCAAACAAATCCCCAAACTATTGCCAGCTGTTTATATCAGTTTTCGTCACTATCTCAGAATCCAGCATGGTGTTTTGAACTAATATTTGTCTAGAATAAAGTAATTTTATTCTTCACCAAATGGTGGTAAATCAGAAGCCTGAAAAACACTCTACTTAGTGCCCAAAAGAATTTTGGAACTAGAGGAGTTCTAAAGAGCAGAAGAACCAGACTCATCTGCAACTCATTCAAAGGACACTGGAAACAACCTCCCAAATCACTCTGCAATGATGGGTGCAGACAGATCTCAATGGGCTCTGACTGTGCTGAGCATGGTGTGGGCCCAGCATTCTCATAGGAATCTAAGAACAATGAGCCAGCTCCAGGCCACAGAGCAACAAAGCTGCATTAGTGCAGCTCTGTGCCCCAGTTATCGTGCAGTAGCAAGAGTCAGAGCTCATTAGCTCAGGAACTCTGCTAATAAGCTCATTTATACACACAGTGTCTTCAAAACTGAGCTGCTAAGTCTGTGAAATGCTGAACTGTATTTGTGAAGCTACTAGGTCAGACTGCATCTCTGCACTTCGTGCCTCTTCTTAGCAAGAAGATTCTCCTCTGATCTCAGCCATGGTCTGAGGTAGTGCAAATTGACTCTAGAATCTAAACATCACATAGACAGCTATACCTCAGAAAAATCCCTGACCTTTTATCCCTATGCATACACTTAAAAAGCCCCACTTAAAACCTTTCTACTAATACAAAACATATGACTACAACTAGTCTTCTTTTTTTTTTCTGTCAGTATCAGTACTCAGAATAATCTCTCAGAAAAGACTCAGACTAAAGTGTAGTCTCTCAAAAGAGATGAGACATTTTAAATACAAAGACTGAGCCAGCAGAGATATGTGCAGGTATTACTGGGCAGATCTTATGGGTTGAGCGTCTTTTATAGATCTTTTCACATTCCCTCGAGTGACCTGACTCTGTATCTGCTTTATTTTGTCACAGAAGCAGCAATCGCTCTTTGGTGCTCAGCTGCATCAGCAGTGAGCTAGGAACTGTTCTCATTTATGACAGCCTTCTGAGTATTGCTTACAGGCTGCTTTTAGAGGTCTGAGCAGCCCCAGATCTTCATGCTACTGCAACAACTGAATTCCTGGAACTACTCTTTGTTAATACAGGTGCTATGGTTAAATAACACTGAAGAAAGTCTATCCTATTCCAATCCTGTTGGGATTGAACCTTCTTTATAACACTACTGTGTCAAATTTTATACGATCTGCTTTGTACCTTCAGGCACAAAGCAGGTGATCAGGCCTCTGCTTCTGGATTTGAGAAGATAAACCATCACCCTGTTCAGTTTTTCTTTATTCAAAAATCCTGAGATACTTTGTGAGCAGGGAGCCACATATTTGCATGATAGCCAACTGTTCAAAACATCTCTGGTGACTTTATCTAGGTTATCTAGGAGGCGGCTCAACCACATTATTGGAGGCAGAACTGAACTGCCTCGTGCAGGCCAGCCATGTTCTAAAAGAAGTACAGCCACACCTTCACTATCCAGACCTACCAGTTTGGCTCAGCTAAAGGTTCTCTGGTTTCCATGGCCAATGAAGCTTTCTCCTTTTTCCAGTTATATCTTGCATCACAGTTTGCTGGATTTGCTTGTTCATTAATCACATTTACCATGTTTCTGCCTATCCAGCCCCTGGAAAACTGAGCTCTGATAGTACATATGAAAAAGAGGAGCGAAGAAAGAAGACACACAATCACATTTCTATTAAATGTGTAAATTTATGAGCAATACACTCAATAAAAGCAGCAAAATCTACCATGTAACAGAAGTATGTTCATAACTTCATTCCAAACGCTATCAGGTTTACTGAGCTACAATGTAGCCACAAAAGAATTGTGACCATAGGTCCCAATAGTCATTATCTCAAGTTGGCTCTTTTCTCACATCTGTTTCAGTCCAGCAACACATGTATCACACAGTTCTGCTTCTGTGCGCTTTGCCATGATTAATTTCTGCAGCACAGCTACACCTGCAGATCCTTCCTGCAGATCATCTCAGTGTTACCATTGGGCAACTATGACTCTTCTTCCTGAGCTAGCCAAGGAAAGTCCCTTCTCTGCTGCAGTAATTGCCACTATTTCAGCCTGGCCCCATGCCAGTCCAAGCCTACAGGATCTCACGGACCACATCTTCTGTCCTCAAAATGAAGGATTTGGAACAAGAATGCTAGACTTGGTCTTGTTTATTCAGAGAGGCTTTTCTGGTTTCTTGCACAGAACTACTGATGCTTCCCTCAAAATGACAGAAAAACTTTGGCTGGAAGGGAACTTTGGAGGTTATACTTAAATACCTTCAAACTTAAATACCATTCGCAATTCACAAATCCCTGCCTATTATGTCAGGATAACTTTTAACACTGAAACAAAGCACAAAATCTGTATTTGTACTATCATTATTACAAAATATTAACTTAGCAAGAAGATCTAAAGCAGAAAGAAAACAGTACTGTGTAGAACTAGGAATAAATAACAGAATGATTTATGTAAATTGTCAGACATGGTAGGTTGTTCCCCTTTGCTGCCAAACAGTTAATCTTCGCTCCCAGCTCTGATGTTTCTGTCCAGAAGAATTGAACATATTGATTTACAAACCTCTTGAAAACATTTAGCATTCTTTTGGTTATTTTAGTTTAAAATACGTAAATGCTTGACAGAAGCAAAGACCAAAAATAAAGACAGTGGAATATCAAGATTTTCCTAGATTAAAAAATAATGAATAGAAGAATCTCTCGCTCTAGGGAAAGTAAAGCTATGTTTCCAGAGAATTATGAAGTTCCTAATAAAAACAGACTTCTGTTTTGTGGAATTAGAAGTAATTAATCACATTTCTAACTAAAGGACATGCAATTTAACATAAAAGGGATTTATATTAGTACCATTACATTCCCTATTACATGAATACAACACATACAGATTGTAAGACTTTTTAAGGGGCTGGATGATTTGTCGACAAATCAAGAATAGTTCCTTGCTGAGCCAGCTTATGGTAATATGAGCACTCCAGGGTCCCATGCCAGGGCACAACCCAATCACCTACAAAGATTAGAAAGGAATGTTCCTCACATGTGCAGTCCTGAGTAGCTGGCTCTCTGTATCACAGATCTTGATACTTGTTTTTTAACCTTTTCCTTGAGCAGAAGCTTATTACTGTTTCTAGACTAGGTGCACAACAGAACTGATTCCGTATACTAAATCTTGTTCTCTTATCTTTTTACTGTTATAGGATTCTTTGGCGAGAAGGAATAAAGTTCTATTATATATTATATTTCAATATGCAGATGACTTCCAAGGTAATTGCATTTACATTAAATATTTTACTTCCAATTTATTTTCATGGTCCACCAGGCATTGCAAATGAGATGTTATACAAAATAAAAATGCATAGCTGTACACTCAGGCAAATAAGCTCAGCATCATAAAGTTATTCAAATTTATAGAAAATATGAAAGACTTCCTTGATTGTAACTTGCAAGTATGCACTTTTACACAATTTAATTGGATTATACTTACTAGATAACATGATTTAAAAGCCACCCTTCAGTGCTGTAGGCATCACTGGTAATATTTTAAAGGTTTCAATAATACATAAACAAGATAATAAATACTCCTCAGACCAAATCACATAATTCAATAAGAGTGTAAAGTAAACAGATCCTCCTACTCCCCAGAGCCTCCATATTACCACTGGCAACCCCCAATGAAAATCCTGCTGCTCACAGTCACGGGGGTGAGCAGAAGGGCCAGCTTTGCAATCAGTCCAGGAAACTCAGATATCAGATATTTTACAGATATTACAAGATAGAAGGGGGGGGGGGGGGGGGGAAGGAAAATACTTCACCTGCCACTTTCTCTTCGTATTTTAATTATGACTTAAGATAAGTTCCTCCTTTGCCCGTATAGGCTAGCATGGGATGGAAAACATTCCAAGACACATCTTGGCATATGTAGGTCAAAACAAACACTTTAGCATTATTTTAAAAACTTGTGAAGTTCTATGAGAAAATTTTTATCAATAGCCTGTTTATAGAGAGGCTTTAATAAACAGATAGGTATACATATATTTAAGCTCACACACAGAACTACCACATACAAACTCATACATTAGGACTGTGTACAAACTGTGTTTGAACCTGAGCTATTATATATTGCACAAACAAAAAGATGGTACTTATATCCTGCCCTTGGAATGATGTGAACAAAAGAGAGAGCCTAGAGTGTGCTGCATTGAAAGAAGATGTGAAGGTGACAGCAAAGACACTCACTTTGTTCATTATGTCTTGAGATACCCCTCTTTCACTACAGGATCCTGGGATAAAGCAAAGATAAAAGTGGGCAGAACCACCTAAAGAATGACACTTCAAGTATGCAAAAGAATTTTTTTTGTTTGACTTGATCTCTGTGCAGGTTTTCCCCATGAGGCAAGAATGGTCTTCCAGTAGAGATGCAAACATCACTTTTGCTCTCACAGAAATAAAACTTCAGACCCTTAGCTGCTTTCACAGAGAGCAGCAAGATCCTACACCTCCCCCGATGGGATCCCTCAACCCATTTCTGTCACTGCATTACAGTTGTGCAGCTCTATCCTCTTCTTCGTTAATCCAAGTGGAAGTGGCAGCCTACTATGAAGAAGAGAAACAGACTTAGCTGGTCTATACTTGGATGCCACAAGTGGAGGGAGTACCTATACAATAAGGGATTCAAAACACAGCCACAGTTCTGCTGTGGTGCTAACCCCATCACCTGTAGGCTGCTCTCATTTGTGATACGAAATTTCGCTGAGAAACCCCATGGACTTCTGGAGTAGGCAGGTGACTACCTGTCTTGCCTTTCCGTCATAGCAATATCCTCCAGCCAGACCACCAACGGCCACTGATGGGTCTATTTGTCTAATGGAATTGTCTAATTCATAGATACATAGAATATCATAAGTTGGAAGGGACCCACAAAGATCATCAAAGTCCAAATCCTTAGAGTAATTAGCTGCTTATTAATACTTTTGATTGGATTAACGAAGCACAGCGCCATCAATCTACCTTTCTTCTCAGCTTCACTGCATGTGAACTTCTCAGATGCCATTTCTTTGGCTTCCACACTCCCCTTAAGGTCTCAATATTCCCCTTTCAAACAACAACCATCTCTCCCAAGATCATGTTGGACACACCATATTTGCCAGCATTACATTAATCTCAAGTGTGGGTATGTTCTACTCCTTTTCTTAGTTCTTAGGACATGTCCTCCCCATGCAGAGCAAGGTCTCAGTGTTAGGAACTCTCTGCTACCTTGTATTCTTCTGGTAATGTACCTTCAATGTCCACATTATGGCTTACAGTTAGATTTTATAAAAATGTACTTAAAGACAGTTAAATCAATTTAGTAAAGTACATTTGGGTTTAAAAAATTAAAATTTTGTTTGGCTCATGTTTACCCACCTGAGCACATAAAATTCCCTAACTGTACTTACCACTTCTTCTCACTTGCTCCTTCCCTGCATCCCCACCCTTCTCAGCTCCATCCCAAAGCCCAAATACCTTTCCATTGAGAAAACACTTTGTTCCAAATGCACCAGCATGCAAAAGGTTCACAGGCTGTTACTCTAAATTAACATTAATGCCATTTTAGTAGCCAGTCATGAGTAAACCAAACAGGTTCTTGAAATAAGATATCTTCTTTACAACATTAGGCTCAACACTTCACTACTTCAGTTAATGTGTTGTGATAGGAGTTGTAGGTCCATATTACTATCTTCCTGTACATCTGCAGTGAAGTCTCACAGTGCAGTGTAATTGGATCTTCACAACATCACCTTCCACCTACTGGCAAGGGATAATGGCACAGTTTGTAAAACAGCTTACTACAAAGAAAGTAGCAGTCTGATAAATTCAGAAAGATAAACAATGACTGTGTAAACAGAAGTCAGTGGAAATTTTAACACTAAAAAACTAATTTGAATTTGCATTAGAGAAATACATAGCAAGAAATTTGAGGAAAAAAGCATCAGAACTGTAAGCCCTTCACCAAGATGAAGATTTAATGGTAGCTTGATCTTAGACTCCACAGGCAAGTACGTTCCAAACCAGATAATATAGTTTGAGGGCTACAGACCTATGGCCAGAAAGTTTACAGAGGTAAATCAGGAATGGTTAATGAAACAAGAGTTACAGTTGGTATGATCCAGCTCTGTGTGCCATTCAATACTATCTTGGAGCCAGTATAGGAGCTATGCTTATAAATTTCACACGGGAAACAAAAAAGCAGTAACACAGGGCAGATTCTGTTGCTGGCATTACTCTATTCAGCTATTTCTCACTCATATTGCTGTATCAGCTAAGATCAAAAGAACTCTACTATCACAATAAAAGACAGGCTCCCCCTCCCAGCAAAGGAAGACATTCTGTAAGTCAGCCACCCTGTAAGTAAGGACCACATATGGATGGCCAAGAAGTACTAGGAAACCATACCATCCTATTGATTACAGTGCACCAGTCCTCACCATGGGCTAATATTTTTTGTGCCCAAGAGTTTTAAGGTGTTATGTGAAGTAGAAAAAAGAACATAGAAGAAAATACACCAGTGCTTATTATAAAATACAACATATGGGCAAATGAAGTCAGCATCTTAACTGATGAGAAACAATAACTTTAATCCTTGTATGGTGAGTCAAATGTCAGACAAATGACAGGCATCTGTCAGCTTGTGGAGCTGGTACCCACTCATGCTCTGAATGCCAGTCTGGTATTTGTGACTCTATAATATACAGAACTTGGCACCCTGCCCTCATTCCACACAAAGCAAGGGAATGAAAGTTGAAGGCCCTCAAAAATGAAGGAACTTTTGCATGTGTAATGGTAAAAGATTCTGCCTAAAGATCTTTCTAGCTTTTTTTAAACTTGCTATTTTGAATGTTAGTTTTCCTGGACTTAGTCTTAAATTTGACTAGCTTGACTAATCAGATGAAAATAGGAGCAGTTTCAAAGTTCAGAGTCATCTGAATTATTAAGAATGAATGATAACCATTCAATGTAACTGATTTTCCATAACCACAAACCAGAAAACTTCTCATTGGAATGATAGTGCACTTCCACTGCAAAGTAGTCTCTCCCCACAATCTACAGGATACACTGTCATGACCACCACACCTACAAGATACCCAAGTTGTAAGGTGAATTACTACTACCTGCTTCCCCAGAGGAAAACACTAGCTTATACCTGCCAGATGGAACTGGCAGCTGGCAACTCAGTGCACTACAAAGATGTTATGCAAATAGGCTCTTAACAAATGGGTATTCTAGCTTTCTGTTCCCACTCCATTTAAATCTAACGCCTCTGACTCCCACTCCCCACCTTGGCTGGCTCTTTGTTCCTGCCCAGTTCAGACTGCTTAATACACACACACACACACACAATTTTTATTATTTACATAGTTTATCACAGCAAATATTAATTACATGTATTTACTCAAAGACATTGCTTTCAGTTTGCTTGCAAACAGACCTGCTTTGGCTGCATCATGTCAAGCAAAAGAAGTCACACATTTCTGTGTCACAGACTTTACTCTTTTGATTGCGAAATACATATCCCCATTCTCTCACTGAGGGGGGACAAGATTAATAGTACAGCAAATATATATACTGCTGCCCTGAATGTTCAGTACTGCCAAGTGTTTGCCTAAGTTAGGCTGCACCTAAACAAAAGTTAGCATGCCTAACTACTTCAAATAAATGAAGTAATTGCTCTTCCAGTTTGAAAAGTTTAGCAAAAAATTGGCTTTTACTTGTCATTAAGTGCAATCATGCATAAACCTTACCAGTCCAGTAATTTTTGTTAGGAGAAATTTCTGAAACTATTATAGTGAAATACACAAGAAAAAAAAAATAAAAAACAACAAACCAAAACAAATAAAAACCCCGGGGTATGTAAGGAAACAGCAAAATGAACCACTCTTGAAAGTGTTCTGCTTCAGTAGGAGAGAAAGACATACCTGTAGAAAACTGAAGTAGATCTGATAGAAGCACACAGCTGGCAGAAAATGCCTATTGCAGAATGCTTTAAAAATACACAATTTTTAAAAAAGAAGTATTCAAATACATTATTTACAGTCATACAGTAAAAGCTAACCTGACAAAATATAAGAAGAAACTTCATTATCTATCTCAAGAGAGTAATGAAATACAGTGGGTTTTAGACTGACTCCTCTCAGATCTGTCCACATCCTACTCACATCATCAAGCTCCAAAGCTCCATCAAATTCATTCAGTAATGAATAAAACATGGCAAATTTTATTACTGAGAGTCACTTGCCTAATGAATAAAGGATATTGAGTGCGCCAAGATTCTATGATTAAGTTACATTTCTTCAACTGCTACATGTATCACTGAAAAGTGAAATAGGCTTTAAGAGAAACAGAAGTAGTTTGAGACAAATAGAAATGGTTTGCTTCATGAAAACAGCACCCTTAAGCTGTATTCTTTAACCTTGTAAAATGAAAGACCAGGTGAGGGTTAGAAATGCTAGCACTAACTGATATATCTAAGACTTCGTCTCTATGCTAAGAAGTCCCATTTCTTGCGGGTTTGTGGGTGTGGGCGTGTGCTTACCCTAGGCAGAAGTAGTTTCCAGAAGCTGGGAAAAACTCTCAGGCGTGAGAGCTCATGCTACAGGCTATTCCCCCCAAAATTACTTGCAAAGAAAGAGCATGACAGAGTTCTAGCATTTGATCAGTTCTAGTTTACTGAAATGTGTAATTTTGAAGAGAATACTACTCATTTTCTGCCTTGCCCCTTTACTACAGCCAGACTGAAACTAGCTGTGGGGGATCCCTAAGCAAGTGGCCTGGACTGAAAAAGCTTCCTACAGGGCAAGCTCTATCAATTACAGCTCTTTTTAAAAACAATACGAGCTACTGTTTACCTTAAAAACAATATTAACTATTGTTTACCTATTTTTTGCCGGTGTTTTCGGTTTTTAGATTCTTCTAAATCCAGCTAAGTGAAGTCTCTCTGCTTTTTTTCTGGAATGACAGAGTATGTAAAAGCCTCTCAAGGCCACAGAACTTTCCATATGTTAAATAAACTTGAGCAGTATTTATTTATAACTGAAGATACAAAGTTCACTAGAGAGGACTCAGTTCTTTAATTTGCCAACAGGATGACTAATCAGCAAGTATGTGCTGGCCAGAGCATGGCAGCCATTCAGCTATGCACTAACCAGACACACTGGTACACACTACCTGAATATTCCACAGGGATGATCACAATTCTCTGTGGAAGACAGGAGGCTACTGAAGCAGAGGTGGGAGAGAACTCGGGGAAAGAAAGGAAACAAATCTCCAGGAATTTAGGCACAGTGTATCCTGCTGCTCCCTGGACAATTTGTTTTCTTTCCTAATGTGGAAAATTCACAAAATTATTTTATTGGACAGTGTGAACTAGCAAGACTAGTTCAGACATGGCATCTGGGGTAAGCAGCTATTGGTGATGGCTGATTTAATAAGAATATTCCAGGTTGATTTTGGAAAGCTGCCACGTCACTCACAGAAATGTACCATCCATCAGGACAACTTATTAAATCCATTGCTATTTCTGTTCATCTATTCTTCAAGCTTAAGAATCCTAATTTATGGCCAACAGCACTTTTTGCTTTTTAAACAAACAAAACTCTAGAGCTTCTGACCAGAAATTTTTGCTATTCAGATAGCTCTTTTAATATTACTACTTTTGCTCTAGTCTGTACAGCAGTTGTACCAAATGCAATTGTGGGCTAGAGAAGACCTTTTTGATTCTTTCCTGCTTTGGCTAAACAATTCAGATACCTTGAAAAGATCAGGCAGTACGTTGTCAGGAAAGTACCTTCCCCTTATTTTTCCTGCTAATTTCAGTGGCACGTATGCTGGCATGTGCTGGGAATGGCTGACTGAGCTTCATTCTCTCGTTGCCACTCTAATGAGGATTGTATCTAAGATAACAGAAATAATACTGATTCTGGTTTGTTGTAGTGTTTTATCTGTAGTGTTTTACTATTTGAGCTCCATCAGCTGCTCTCCATCTGGAAGGTATGACTTCAAGTTTAAATACCTTTCAAGGCTTATTTCTGATGGTCTTCCAAGCATACACATTACAAGTAACTGTTAAAAGTGCACAAATAAATGTTTACTCTTTTCTTCTGGGAATCTCATGCTGTAGGAAACAAATCCACACATTACTGTGCAGGTGCATAGGGACATGACAAAAGGCATCACTTAAATTCCAAATACCTTCACAGTTTATGCAAAATCTAATCACCAGATGAAAATTATTTCTCTGAGAAGTTTTCTTCATTCTCAGCTTTGATTACACTCACAGGGATCAATTTACCTGAATCAGACCTGGCAAAATCTGCAGTAAGACCTCCAGAATCCAAGCAATGCTGTAACAAATCCCAGGCTACTAGGTCACACCGCTGATCCAAAGGCCAAATGTTATTTGAGTTACTCCTTGTCAATACAAATCAGCTGAGAGCAAGGAGAGCAAGCTATTGACCTACATTTTACCTTCACAATTTAAAACCAAACTTTACTTCAGCCTTAGCTGTGCCTGAACCAGACATGCTCCACCTGGCTCAAGTTCTTTGTGCTTATATTCTGGATAAGTACATACTTCTGAATGCCTTTCAGACAAATGGCTGTGTTCTATTTGTCAGTATCACCAACTATTTAGAAAATGTTCTAAGTTTTTATAGGAATGCACAAATCTAATAACAGGTGTCTACTGACATAGAAGTACTGTTAAAATAAATACATTTAAAAAATAAATAAAAGAGAGATTTCATCCTTAAGAGTAACCAGCTCAACTACACCTTACTTTACTGCAGATTCACCTAGCTGTAAGTGGAACACCAACACAGAAAATGAAGTTGTTTATGTTTGGATAACCGAGACACTCTTCACCTTCTCTTGTCTCTCCCTCTTCCCAAAACATCCGATCTGTTTTTCCACAAGTGGTTAGTGAAGTTTGGCTGATAAATGAAAACATCTGGATGTTGATTCTCTGAACTGCCCGTAACCAGAAAGATGATCAGCATTTCAAGTGTCAACTTGATAATCCAGAAAACAAACAGTAAAACCTGTTCATCACCCTCTTTGCTCTATAGTTATCCAATGCACATTTTTAAACACAGCCTGCTGGTGGGAACACCTTTTCCAACTGGCTAGCAAGGTGCATAGTTCACCCACCATGCACGAAAAAAATATTATCTAAGCAATCAAAAACCTTAAAATTCTACATACCTAAGTTTTCAATCGAAAATCTTATACTACCTTGGAGTTTTTAACATAGTATTTTTAATGCCATCCTGAGAATTCTCTCCCTCTTTTCAATGCAACGTATTATGACATAAAATAATTTTTCCTCTCTTGCTGGAGAATGAGCTTTCCCTTAAAAATCAATTGAAGCTCATTTATTTATGAGAAACATATATAATTGAATGGACAGCTGTATGTCACTTAGAATGATCAACATGATTAACAGGGACACCAATAGAATGAGGGTGAACCCCTTAAGCCTTCAATTATCATACTTTTTCATACAAGAAATGTCACGGCCTATTAACAGCACAACAGATGCCTTCATGACAAACTCAGATAAAAACTGTGAATAGAAATAAACTCACCATAGCACTGATTTTGGCACAGGTGCAGGGGGATTTAAAATGGGTTATTCAGCTATGATACAGGAAGTAAAAATTATAGGCCTAATTTAATGGTTCCTTTAAGGAGATGTCACTCATTCATTCATATTAACACTTTTCACTCTGCATCCCATTTCACTGTTATAGACAGGTCATATATTTGCAGTTCTTTTAGAAATTAGGAGATTAGAGGCTGAACCCTCTTCTTGTGTAATTGTTTCATTGCTGCTTCTGCTTATCACCTTGGATGTATTTCTTTCTGTCAAACAGCAGAGTCACTGTGCTTGAATGAATCAGGACAGCAAAACAGCCGTGACTGCACTAATGCAAAGGTATTTATGGAAACAAAATGCACAGTAAAAACATGCATTTATTTTCCAAGCAGGGCTCATTATTGGTGGCATTCTTTTAATAAAATGATTTATGATATGCAGTATAATTTAAACTTAGTTTAGCTGTAGTCTCAACAAGGAGTCAATTAGGACAGTTTGGAGTGAGGGTAAATGTGATTCTTGCCAAGAGAAAGGATTTTTTATTTTCTCTTTTTAAAAGCCTGATACCAGTAGAAAGACTCCAACTGACTGCTGTGCGGTCTGTCTCATAGCCCTTGTCTTTATTTATAACTCCTGTTTTTATGGCTTTTTTTTTTGCCTTTGCCTTACTAACTTGCTCCTTCCTCATTGTTACATTCTTTTTTCTGCCCTGTTTCTCTTCCTCCTACAAACAAAGACAATATTTCTCTTCTTGTGGTTTCCTGCACACCCTTACAATGTACCAAACACTTAGCTCTAAAACAAATGAGCAGATTAAAAAGTGATGAGCCGTTCACATGCACATTCACCTACCCACACTGATGGCTTTTCTCTTTGCCACTTCTCCCAAAAATGACATTTAAAATATTTGCTTCAATTTTCATTACATTTCAGATCAGAAGTGTTTGTCATATCATTTGTAGCAACACTCACCCTGCCAAATTTAAATCAAATTAGGTGTTACTTTCTCTAAAAGAACCGATATCAAGCTGTCCCAAGCTTCTTCAATGGCACATCATGGATCCCATAGCCTGGACGTATATGGTACTCAGGTGATCCCAGTAGGAAAATCAGGCCTGCTGCTTTCTGCAAATTAATCTGAAAGTCTGCTTAGTCCAAAACCACATATCATGATCACATTTTAAGTGCATGATCAGAGATATCAGGCAGAAATAATAAAAAAAAAGACTCTCTGGTCAGTGGAGGACAATAGCCCCTCTTATCTAACATTCCTCCTCAGTTTACAGTTGTCTGGGGACTGGGAGGAAAAAGTCCTGATGCTATAGGAGATCAACACAAACCTCCAAATGACAAGATCATGCAGAAGGATAGTGATCAGCATGAACATACAATACTGTATGAGCATTTGTACCTCTGGGTGTATATTTAAATCTTGCAAGGGAGACTTCTTGGTCAGAAGTACAAGCAGGTTCTGAGTACACCAATTACAAAATGCTGGCAACTGTGTGCCAAAGTAAACAGAAGTAAGGAATTTGACAATCCATTTAAAGCCCAGAAGTTTTTTCACAGTAAAACATTAGCAATATCCTTCTGAATGTCCTATCCTATCTGCATGTCCAGGGGCTTCAATGTTCTCAGTATCTCTTTTCTTATCAAACTGTCATTTCCAGTAGTTCAGCTTCAGGAAACTGCATCCCACATTAACCACAAACAGCTGTTGTCTCAATTGACAGTAATTGCTACTTTCAAGAATATAGTCACACATCTATTTTTTACTAATTATTGTATTTTCAGTAATCCCAGTACCAGATTTTTTTTTTTTTCTTTTCCTTTCAGGCAGCAACACCTTAGGACAGTTCACTCCTTGCATTGTACTTCCCAATTTGCTGAAATGTTAGTAATTCATCCTGTTAGCTTTTTTCTGATAAATTCTACACAGTCATGAGTACATCTACTCCTCCCTAACAGCTTTTAAACTTGTCCAGCAGCTTTAGCCTCACCAAGTAAAAGGGAAGCATCTCAAAAAATATTAAGTACTTACACATCATGTGAAAATAAGACTGGTAGAGTGCCATAACCAAGCAAAAAGTTCAGATACTCAACTGTACTTGATACCAATTAAGTCACATGAGAGATACCAAGAAGTAGGGTTCATTGGTTTTGATGTTCCCAAAACTTGTTGCTTTTACTTCTACTGTCTGAAGTGATATCAGTGTGCGCACACTGATATCCCATTACTTGACTAAGCATCTAAGTGCAAATCCCATTAAAAAATACTGATTAACGCTCTCCAGTAAATTACTGTTTCTGGTTAGCTTCATGGCATTACTATTCAAAACACAGTGCTGACCTTCGATTTGAGAAAAGGCTTCCTTCTCCACACATCCACTTGCAAAGGCTCTAACTTTCAAAATTGTTTGTTTTGACCTGAAACACTGTATTTATGGTCAGGACTCAAAGCTGGGTTTTGCTTTATTCTTTCAGACTTTGTGTTACACCAAACTGGTATTTAACCCAGTCTCAAACGGAATCATCAGTACCAAAAGGCATCCTGAACCCCTGCAAAAAAAGAGGCTTATTTTGTCACAGGCAATTAAAAGTATTTTTAAAGCCTCAGAAAAGCCTTGTTGGGGAACTTATTGTCTGATACGACAAACTTCAAACTCTTTCACTCTGCTGATTGCAAAGGCGCTCTCTTCGGTTTGACAAGCTGTTCCATAGAATCAGTCACAGAATGGGTCAGGTTGGAAGGGACCACAGTGGGTCATCTGGTCCAACCTCCTGCTCAAGCAGGGTCCTCCTACAGCACATGGCACAGGATTGTGTCTGGACGGTTCTGGAATATTTCCAGTGAGGGAGACTCCACAACCTCTCCGGGCAATATCTTCCAGTCCTCAGTCACCCACACAATAAAGAAGCTCTACCTCATGTTCAGGTAGAACTTTCTGTGCATCAGTTTCTGCCCGTTGCTTCTTGTCTTACTGTTTGGCATCATCGAAAAGAGCCTGGCTCCATCCTCTTGGCCGTTAGGTATTTATACACATCGATGATGTTTCCCACAGTCTGGGGGCTTAACCGGATGAGGAGCGCGGTTTAAGACACAGGACGGGATGCTTTAGGCGGTGTCGCCATATAAATGCCGCCCTGCCGCCCACCCCGCTCTGCCTCCCACCCCGCTCTGCCTCCCCGAGCTCCCCAGCCTCTCCTCCCTCAGCGGCGGGCTCGACCCCGCTCCCCCGCGGCGCGCGCGCGGCCGAACCCTCGCGAGAGGCCGCGGCTCGCGCCCGCGTTTGCCACGTTCAAACGGGCCGGCGGCGGCGGGGGAGCGCGGCGGGCACGCGCAACCGCTGGGCCGCCGCCCCGCCCCCTCGCTGCGCCGCCGCCAATCAGAGACGAGGGGCGTCACGCCTCGCTGGCGCGATTGGCTGGCGGCGGGCGCGGGGCGGGGCCGCGGAGCGCTCGGGGTCGCGCTGCCGTGGCCTCAGCGCGTTCCTGCCGCAGGCAGGGCTCGGGCGGTGGCGGCGGCTCCCGACGCGCTCCCGCTCCGCCCCCCTGCGCTGCCCGACGGGAGGTGCGATGGCTTCCCGCAGGAGCTCCAGGGCCGCCGGCGGCAGCCCCAGCCCTGCTCCAAGAGAGGTGAGCAGTGCAGCTGCTGCGAGAGCGAAGCAGTAGCTCTGCGGAGAAGGGGCGGGGGCTCCAGCGGCGGCCGGAGCCGGGGGAAGGGAAGGGGCAATGTCGCCCCTGCCCGCGATGCGGGGCAGCCGGCGGGCGAAGCGCTGGGATGCTGCGCCTTCTCCCCGCCTCTCCCGCCCTTCACTTCCCTCCCGCCGGCCCCCTCTGGTTCCTCCCGCGCTGCGGGAGCTGGGGACGGGGACACAGGGATAGATGGCCGTGATGTGTCCCTCGCGTTTCCGCCGTTCCCTGTCCAGGGAGTTCACGTGGAGGGGAAAGTTGTCGGGCCTGGGTGGCGGGGACGCCCCTCGAAGGCTCCCTAGAAGGAATGAGATGAACGCCGGGCAGGCCTCAGCATCTGTGAGTATCCCTGAGACCTCTTCCTCCGGGACATGGGGGTAGAACCGGGATGCCCCAATCTCAAGTCTTTGTTATTCTCGTATCCACACTTGGATGTGGACTATCTCCTTAGACTGACCTGGTTAGGTCAAAATTATTAAATCAGTTGTAGATGGAGCACCTAAGCTGATGGTTTCTGTAGCTATCGAGGCAAGGAGGAAGAATCCATAAAAATGGAAGCAGGAGGATTTTTGGGGCAGTGATCCCCACACCTCCCACCCCGCCAGTAAAGAACCCCTCACCAAATCTGACTGTTCACAGACCACTGTGTGTGGACAGTTTATGTAGGGAAAGTTTTATGTGCATTGGCATTTCTCAGCATAGCAGTACACGCCTGAAAGAGGGAAAAAACTGTCTGTACTTCTGGAGTCACTATGCAGCCATGTACACTGTACTGGAGAAAGGAGGTGTTTTTATCACAGATTGAGCGTTTCCACGTCGTAGCTTCTTTGGATTTGAGCTTGGTGTGCATAGAGCTCCAGTGGTAAAATGTGGTGATGACACAGAAATAATATCTGTTGTCCCTCTTTGAATTTAGCAATAATAGTGAGAACAGTGTTCATTAAAGGATGAACCATACAGGATTAGTTTACCTATCACATGATGAATTAAGAGGGAAAGATTTCAAATATTCTTAAGCTTAAAAGAGTTTAGAGATAATATTGCTATCTTTGTAGAAGTGGTTTTTTTTAATTTTAATTCCTTTTTTCAATTGCTGACCTCTGCTATGCAGTTTATGTTAATTACAGTTTTTGCTTGGACTGGAGGTGCTGTGATGATCACCCAGTATTAAGCATGCTGAATACAGATTTTCAATTTTAATGCCTTAAAAACATACATCCCTGTTGTAATTTTGAATACTGAATATGGTAGTTAATATTTTAAACATCACTTTAAACGTTTGTCAATGGCTGAAAAATAAATTTATTGGTAAACTGAATCTCTGACTGAATAAAAAAAGCATTCCATGGGTTTTTATTTGTAGTCTGAGTAAAATTTTCTCTCTTTATATTAAAAGATGCCTTTGAGGGGAT
Organism: Corvus cornix cornix; assembly: GCF_000738735.6. Lineage (NCBI taxonomy): Eukaryota > Metazoa > Chordata > Aves > Passeriformes > Corvidae > Corvus > Corvus cornix. The sequence continues at coordinate 117,356,780 of NC_046333.1, read as the reverse complement.
GAAGCAGTATGGGCAATGTATTAGGCACTCTACTAACATGTAACCTCTTAAATTTGTTAGTATATGACACTCCTAATTAGAATCCCTTGGACAGCCATAGGAATTACAGCATGAAGCTGATGCTGTTTTCATAATTGCAGCTGCAGAAAGAGGTAAGGGATGGTAACTCTTGTGTGAATAAAGGAACAGCTGGAGCAGCGGAGCCCTCACAACAGCAAGCTTTCCGCAGTCAAGGGATGTGAAAATGAGATGAGGAAATGGTTTTGAGATGGCAAGTAATTGAGACTGGGAAGTATGAAAACCTCAAGTCTGAAGCAGTTTTTGCTTGATAGAAGTATTCACTTTCGCAGCAGTTCTTGAGAGAGGATGTGGCTTCTTGCCAAGGCCTTGCTCACAGCTCTCAAACCACTGAGGCTAACAGCTTATTTCAAAATCTGTGCACTCAAGACAATGCCAGCATCTGAATGTAGTAATCTGCTTTTAGGTTTCTGCATCAGAAAATATTTACAGTAATCTACAAATAGATTAAGTCCAAAATAGTTCTAACTATAGTTTATGTAGGTGTTTTCAGGTACATTGTAATGTCAGAAGTGGAACTAAATATCTTTTAGAAATAGAACTCTAACTTTTACTTTCAGAAGTCATATACTAGAAACTGCCGAATCAGTCCTAATTAAAAAAAAATCTTTATTTGAGCTTTGTAGTGCTACTCATTCTTTGAAAATTACATTTGCAGAATTTTATGACTATACCATTGATTTTATTTAGAGTACAGAAGTGAAAACCAGGGAAAAATTTGAAAGTTTGGGGATACTTAGAGAGGGAAACATGTGTTTGTTATTATCCTTACTGGAAAGTTTGGCTGCTTGTTACTAGCTTGCAGAACCCATTGTAAAGACGTGGCCTCTCAAAAAGAAGAATATCAGTTTTAAACACTAGATGAAGTAATAGATAGTTGCTCCATTGTTAGTTGAAGCATCATTAGATGAGGGACAGTTTTGTTACAGAAACAAATGCATAACACCTGGTCATGAATCAACTCCCTCAAATTTCATGAGATGTGAAATGTGGAAATGTCTTGGGCATTAGCAGGTGCCTGTGGAGGAGCCTTCCAGCAAGACTGAGGATCAGCAGCCCAGCTACTTTTCAAATACAGATGGCTGAAAAAATATGGATGACTTTGTAAGCTATGCTTACCTATAGAAGTCCAGATTATAAGTCAACTATCATTAGGTTGCTGTGTGGGTGTATTGTGTCTTACAGTATGTAAGTGAGGACTTACTTAAACATAATTCTTATTGAAGATAAGTTGTGCAATAATTGTTTTCTTTGCATTTCTGATGGTAGGTGGGAGAGGAATTCTCCGTTAAGCTAGGCACCATACACACCCCACATTTCCAATGCAAGGCATCATCTCTATCTACAGACAACTGTAATTTATATTTAAAAACCCATAGTCCTACCTCAGCTAGTTCTGAGGCTGTGTTGACTTCAGTCTCCAGGATATCAAAGAACTCTACTGTTGCTTTGATAAATTTTCTTTAATCTCTGGAATAACGATTAAGAATCTTTTGACATCCCCTACTTTTCTCTACAAGATCCGAGGAGATGTTAGTTTTCTCATTTTGCTGTTTTAACCATGTGGTTTCCTTACATGTGCAAATGTATTGCAAAGTTTTTAACTCCTTTTACTCATCCTCTGGACCCTCTAGTGCCCCTTACTGTAATTCTTTGATTAATTTTTGGCATTTCAACTTTCTTCAAGTTTGTTTGGGGCTTTTTTTGGTATGCATTCAAGGTGACCTGATGTACTTATCCAAATGCAATTTTGTGCTATCATTACAAATGGTTTAGTTAACTGTATCACTTCTAGAAGTTGTGCCTGTTAATTTGCAAGAACGTCTACTTTTTATCTCATCTCCATTGTAAAGGCTACTTTGGAGTGTGCTTTTATCTGGATGAGGCTCTCCATTAGCTTTTTAATTTACCTAAAGAGCAGGGAAAATTCATCAACTAAACAGGTCACATTTTGCTGCTGAAGTTATTTCGTTGGGAGCATTGAACTTCACATCAGTGCTTCTAATGCTTGAAGTGGGATTGCCCATCCATTCTGTGGTGTCTCTCAGCTACACATTTGTGCTATGGTATAACATCTCATTTTTTTACACCATGGATTCTGTTTAAATACGATATCTACCTAAAAATTTGGTCTCTGTAACTTCTGACCTCAACTACTGTCCAGTGTGCTTGTTTATGATCTTTACAGTTGTGTAGTCATCTGATTTCTTGTATTACAATCTATCAATTATTTCCTTCTTCATGTTAGTTGAAACCCTTAGGAAGAAGGGTGTTAAGGTGTTGGAGGTCATAAGTGAGATGTAAATTCGGGATGCTGTGTGGGGCTTAAAAAATGTTTTGACTTGTCAAACTGTTCGTTGAGCAAAAGTGACCAAAGTCCAAGTGTTTGCTGAACCAAAAAGAATTCTCATGATTCAATTAGCATGCTGCTCCGTGCTTTGTTTTGGCTTTTGAAACTCAGTGTCAAAGTGTTTTCTTGTAACATTATTGGTCTTCAGAAATATACAATGAATTGTTATTACTATGTTAGAGTTTCTGTATGTCTATTGTAGACAAATGAGAAATACTTTGTGTCTTACTGGTGGAAACTTTGTATACTGTTTAAGAAATTCTGCAGTGATTTCTTCTGGAAGTTTGTCCTATTGCCTAGTTTAGTTGCTCACAACTAGTTGAAGGTCTTGTATTTTTACCATTAATGCCAGATGCTAATACAAATAGCAAAATCATGAAAATGTTGACAGCCACCTCCTTGTAATTCATCTGTCTGCCTTGGGTCTTATTCAGGGTGGCTTTTCTGGAAAACATTTTAATATCTTGTAAAATAATCTGCCAAATTAAAAAATTTTAGCAATAGTAATGGTTCAAACATCTGTAATTTGCATGGTATGTTGCAGCAGTGCCACTGGTGAAATTATTACATTTGCTGATTCTCCTTCCTTCTTCTCTTTTTTTTTTCTTCTATTTTTTAAATGTCCTGTACAAAACTGGAGACAGTAACTCTTCAAACAAGCCAATTTGCTTATATCTGATTAAATGAAAGTGATATAAAAACCATGCTTAAAATGGTTAACACAGGTATTCATCATCTTATTGAGCAGATTTGCATTGAAACACTGAATCCTCGATACACTCTTGATTCATTTGTCTGATACTAGAGTCAAGTGAGCTCTAGAAAGACAACACTTCAGGTTTATCTGAATGAAACTTTCTCTACACTGCACATTAACTGTGGAAAGGTGCAGTAGCTGATTGCCGAGGTTACTCTGGAAGTAAAAACAATCTATTTGAACACAGTACATGCTTTTATGCTTTTTTGTTTTTCCCTTGTTGCCTGGTGTTTGTACATCCTTTGCTTTTTCTCAAGGATGTATTATTTTGGGTTTTAGGATTGATGCTTAAGTGTAGCAGGATGGACATAAATGCAAAGAGCCTGATACTTTCCTCTCTATCGCTTTTCTCCTGAAGAATTCTGAAGCACTGAGAGATTCCTCTCCAAACTTCCAGAGATGAATTCTGAAGCACTGAGAGATTCCTCTCCAAACTTCCAGAGATGCTAACACTTGATAAAGACATCAGAGTTCTCATGCCCCTTTTGATCTAGCGTGGGCTGAAATCTTGGGTCTGCTCTGTCTTTTCTAATGGATCTTACATGGGTGCAGGAAGCCATTGTGGGCTAAAAGAAATTATTCACAGTGCTTCAAATATGGAGGAAAGTTGCACTTCATGTCTGTAAGGATGTTTAATATATTTTCTGAGCGTTTTGTTAAGTGTTTAAATTGCAACTTTTTCAATAGCCTTTTGAGGATAGGGCTTGTTTAAAATGCTAGGTGAAAAACCTAAACTATCTCTAGTATCAGGGAGACAGGAAGCTGGAGTATGTTTTCTCACTTTTGGCAATTACTCAGAGAATGCAGGCAAAGATTCCCCATCAGAGGACATAGCTACTCACTGTTCAGACACCAAGGATGTACATCATGTTGGGGGATTAAGAAGTTAAATTTTTTTTACCAGTTTAATACTACAGGTCTGCAGTCAGCTTAATCTAGTTTGAGGCTGCTCTGCAGTCTTCCTCTTTTCAATACCACTTCTCTGTACCTGAGTTATTGACTGTGCAGGTGCAAGATGAATCACCCAGGGAACTGATAAGCAGAAATCTGATTTTTTAATTTCCCCCCCCTCCCTGCTAGACTGTCTCAATGCACAGCTTTATGGAAGGTCATTTGGGGAGGAGGGAAGAGTTGACAATGAGTGGGTGGGCATTAGGAGAGTGTGAGGTTAATCTAGAGTTTTAGGTTTGATCATATAGTCATGGAGCCATGGTGCGAACACAAAAAGTTGACTGGTTTGGTTGGCTATGCTAGTATAATAGCTGGATATATAAGGGCTTCCGTAATGATAGCAAAATTTACTAGCAGTAGAAGGCCTATATGTCAAGATTATTTCTAATTACAGAGCGCATAAAGAGGTGACATTTCAATAATGCTGTCTCTTTAAAGTGAAAACCCCTTGGCCGATCACCTGTATGAGACAAAAAAGGGTTCATTTTCAGCTGGAATCAATTTGAAACATGTAATAAGAGTTCCTGTGCTAATTCTTATGTTGAATTCTTCATTTTAGAGAACTTGAGCAATGAAGTTCTGGTTTGCCCCAAGCAGTTCTTTCCTGACGAAGATCACAATCTGGTAATCTGTGTGATAGCCTGCAGCAATCTTTTTCCTAACTGCATCTATGGGATAGCTCTTTGCATGGAAAAGTTTTGAGCTATGCTTTGAAGTGGAAATCATAATATTATGTGTCTTTAAACATGTTGGAAATGAGTTATGTAGATAACTATGGACTGAGTTTGAACATACTGCAGTACGTGTGGTTCAACTTCGTTAGAGCTTCAAAGATTAAACAAATTTTAGTTTTCTTTATATGGAGTTGCACTCTTACTCTGCATGTACTTAACCTGATGCAACAAATGCTACCAAGTTGTTTGTTTGAAGCCTTTCTTTACAAAACATCTAATAGCTGGGGGGGGTTTAACTATTCAGTAGTGGTTTTCTGGTTTTGCAGTTTTATTTCCTGAGGTTCTGTCTGTTAATTGACAGTTAATTACTAATGCAACATGCCTCACTTTTTAAATTTAAAAATTCTTAAAGAAAGTTCACATAGCAGGTTGTAACTGTAGTCCTATTTCTTTCCATAGTAGCGAGAAGACACAGATACATCTTTTGAAGCCAGAAGTTTCTGTAAACAGCAATTTCTCTGCAACTGAGATCTCCTAAAAACATATTTTAGTAATGTATGAGACACCTAAATCCTCTTTTGTACGCTGTAAGAGTTGCAGGTACATCGCACCCTTGTGGACAAACACCTAATTAAATTGGCTTAGTATCAGACTTGAAACTCTGATAAGTTTTAGGCATTTTAGTCATTTTAATATGATCTTTTTTTTCAATGAGCAGAAACTTGTGAAAAGCAGAGTTGTAGGTGCTTGCATGGCAGCTGGAGTTTTTCTATTTGAACTGCCTCAAAGCATGAGAAAAATTTAAAGTAAACCAACCATAGTCTGTTTTCTTTATTTTGTGGCTTAATTAGGACTTGTTGTTAAAACAAATTGATGTGACCCACATTACAGGATTGGAAAATGGAACAAGGAAAAAATATCCTTAAATTAATGCCAGCATATTATGTACGGAGATGAGGATTTTCAACCTTATGTAATAGAATCTTTTTTAAAGGTCACCACCAGCAAAATTTGCATGTTCTAGGCCCAAGTATTTCTTGTATTTCCTCTCCACATTTACCTTCCCTGAACTCTGTTCCGTCCTAAATACAACCAACCATTTAATTAACCTAGTAATTATGTAGGACTGTTGGCTGCATTAAATCATTCAAATGCAAGATAGGTAGATTGTATAATTTTAGATTTTATTTCCAGATGTTCTGTGGGAGAGAGCGGGTTAATCAAAATAGCAGCCATTAAAAATCTTTAAGCAATTTGTACAGTTAAAATCAGTATTTTGTCTACTCATTGGTGTTACAGAGATACTGTTCTTATAGCAGGAGGCAAACTAAAATTTCTTTTTAGGCATGTGGTCTTAACCTTGAACTTCTTGTCTTGATGTTTGACTCAAGTAAGTTTACAAGAGGCACGTTCTACATTCAGTTTTGGACTTTAATTCTATTTTGTGCTTATATATACATAAAAACAAAACTAGAGAAAATTGACTGAAGTGTTTGGGAAAAAAATGCGTACTTTTCTGTACAAATCTATTTAGATTAGGTAAATGTATTACAAAATATTTTTGTTCTGTCTTTACAGGACTACAGGTTTTTTTTTCCCTCCGGTGCTAACTATTTAAGCCTGTTATTGTACTATCTTTAAGTTTGTGGGGAAAAGGTTTAAAAGAAAAAAAGTAATCCAAAGTATTTAGATAGTGATAAATGCATTAAATATTGCTTAAAATATATTCCTGTTGAAAGCATTCATTATAAAACTCTTTGAAGTTGTAAGCAATGTAGTTTTTAGTCATTTAAGCTGTGTGCACATCTGTATGTATTTCTTACTTGTAATAAATCCTGCTTGAGGAACTACCCAAAAGATAAGTCATCCAAACAGCCAAAAATTGAATAAAAAGCCAAAACATGGCTTGGACAAAATTTGGCTAGGTTTTGGAAGTGATCATCTTTCTATCACATTTAGAAAAGAAGCAGGTACAGATTCAGGATTTTCTCTCATGAATTTACATCTCTGTATTCCTTTCTCCTTCTGACTTCAGTAGTTATGCTTGGATAAATAAGACTTGAGAAGAAAGTTGTTAACAGCAGCAGCTCTTAAGGGGCAAACAGCTGGTGTCTCCAAACCTCATGGAGAAGTGTGGAGCCACCACTGCAAATAGAGCCCACTGCTGTGTTGTATTTAGATCAAGTGCTTTTGACAAGTCTCTTGAAACTGTGCAACCTCCTAGGACAGACTTTCTCACTAAATTTCTCCTTTTCTTTCATTTGTGACTGTTTTTCTCTTAGAGACAAATCCTTAGGTTTTTTAAAAAAACCCAAACAACCAACAACCCTGAAGCTAGTCATTATTGGAATGGGTTTTCTGAGTAGATTTCTTGGGAATAAATTTTATTATTTTTGTTGTGTATATATGTCTTAGAAGAATCATGCAAATGGAAAGCAATAGGATTTATTTATGGTAAGAAAAAATGTAACTGCTGAAGAATAATAAATAAATAAATGTAAAAAACCCCAGCCTGGAAATAATGCTTAACGTCAATCAGACAGATTATAATCTTATTCTTGTTTTGGATTTTTTTTTTCTGAAGAATAATTAATTCTGACTTAGTAATACATCACCTTAGCTTGCAACTAAAAAACTCTTCTAAATATTGTGGTGTTCCCTGTGAGTCAGAAAGCTATCTCTAGGCTTAAAAGTACTTTGAAATGTAGCAGCTTATATTCAGAAGTTGGGTTATTGACTATCTCTTTATAAACTGAATATAAGCCAGGTAAAAACCTATATGTATTTATTTTACTTGAAGCATATTTTCAGATAATAGGATCGGAAATTTGAGTCTTGGGGAACTAAAATGGTTTTGTTCTTATACCTTTGGGTATACTTAGAAATGTCTTTTAGACCTATAAAGAAGTTCAAACAGTGTTCCCTAGAGAAGAGAACTAAGTCTGACCTTTCGCATCCTTACTAAGTGAGGACTTGGAGGAGATGTTTCAATGGAATCACTTCATCTCATGAGGGGAGGAGCTTCCTTTCACTAGGGAAGTTCAGCGGGGTGCTTATGATCCTAGCGGTTTTCTACATATTTTGTGATGCATCCCTTTTTTTGCCATTTATTTGTTTTTTCCCCTCCAGCTGGCCGTTCCCAGCATCTCCATGATCAGCCTGCTTAGTCATCTAATCCTGAACTTGCAACTTTGCTCTTGCTTTCAGTATTTATGTTATTTGATTGTATGTATAGTAGGATATTTTACTGTGAGAAATCTTGTAGGGATTGAAAATTAGGGACCATAAAGGTTTATGTTTGGATTGATTATATGTGAAATAAGGAAAAGTTCCTCAAATACTAATGTAAAAATCTGGTAAGTGTCAGCAGGAGAGCCAAAATTGCATTTCAGTTAGTTAATTTTTATTTCAAATTTATGTTTTGGTCTTTGTGTTTCCTTTGAAGTTAGTGCTTTTTCTGTTCCATCAGTTTCCCTGTTCCTAATCAGTAAGTTTCTGATCTAGGTTATTAAAGTCATTTGATAGCTTGCAGAGGTATCTTTATAACCATATAGTCTAGATTATACAAAGTTTAGACTGGAGATCTAGTTTTTAATGAGAGAATAGTAATTAAAAAAGCTATTTTTCCCACCTCCTAATTTCTGTTAAGGATGTAGTGCTGAAGAAAGTTTCCTAGAAACTAAAAGGAGGAATCAATTTTGTATTGCAAAGAATTTTTATTGAATTTATTGAAAGTAAAACTTTACCTTAAACTTTAGATCTTACCTCTAAAGACTCTGCTGCTATGATTGTTTGTAAACAAACTAAAATTTCTGAGTATTGATATTTTTGAAAATTTAAGATTGGAATATTTCATGAATGGTATTTTAAGTATTTTAGTAAAAATCTCTGTTCCATCTGTAAAGTAAACACAGAAAATAGTAACCCTGTCTCACTTTAAAAAATAAAATAGAGTTCATAAAAGCACAATTTTGTCCATTGAAAGTGTATTATTCTACTCCTGATGTAGAATAACACTGAATGAAAATAGAAGATGAAAATTTTTATTTCAGGATAGCACTTGGAGTCATGATGGTTTAGGGACTTCTTAAAATGCAACAATTCAATATGTGCTTATTGAGTCAATTATAAAATACATATTACAAAAAGTGTGTGTGTGTATACACTTACATGACCTGTCTCTCAGTAGTGAGAGAGTGAAAAAAAGCTTGTATTTTAATAGAAAGGGGGAAATAGTATCAACAGAGAAGGCTGTGAATTTCCTGAGACACTTAAGCAAAATACTTGTTACTGACCCAACTCAAAAAACCCTCTGTGTAAAACCAGTTTAAAATAATTACCTGCAGTTCTATTACTGGAAATGGCTTGCAACACTTGCTTTATCATTAATTATATTGGACAAGATAATTTAGCAAAAATGTCAAGCAGTAGTAGACCATGCTCATAAAACAGAGGTTGCTTTCTGTCTTTGCAATGCTACTAGTTCTGCTCTACTGGTGATAACATGGTTCTTTTGTACCTTATTTTAGCTTTTTAGTTCTCTCCCATATCTGCATTTTATCACACTGCATTTCCTTCTTAAAACAGCTTGTTCTGAAGTCTCCCTGTAATCTAGCTAATTGATAGTTTTTACTTCTGAAATGTGATTTTTAGTTGTTTCTTTGAGGTTAGTGTTTTATTGCTTTTCCTTTTAATGTGTCTTTTTAATTTCTAGTAAGTGCCTGCTTGTGTGCACCCTTATCTTCAAGTGATAAACTATAATTTCTTCCGTATTACTTCCTAATCACCTTTGTGGGAAATAATTATACACATTACAAAAGCTTAGCTTGATGAATTGAAGCCTGACATTTTATGTTCATAATTGACTATTTTTTCCCCTCTAGGCTTCTTTGCTTGCACTTTGGTGGTGAGCTAGAGGTTTAACTAATGCTGCTAGTCTTAATTGTCAATTATGCTTCTGTAAAATTAATTAAAGTACATGGGCTGCATAGTTGTAGCACAACTAACTTGAAAATAGTTTTAAAATTTTGGAATGTGTTTATAAACCAGGTGAAGAATAATAACTTTGAGTGTTAGTGAAGCAATTTGAGTTGCTTCAAAAAGAACCAGCAGTCACAACATTTGAACACAGCAGAAATGAGACATTGTAAGAAGTCTACACTGTTGACTTAGATATCCCAATCCCAAATTGCATTGTAAGTACATATTTGTTCAACTTAACCTTTGTTTTTCATAAAACTAACCAAAATGATATCATTTGGTATATTGAGCTAACCTTGGTCCATATTTGTCTTGGTCCTTTTTCCTTTTGATGAGTTTGAAGAGTTTCCCCATTTTAGCTGTAGCCTTCTTTTTCAGTAAGGAAGATGCTTTTCATTCTTACAGTCAATTAATTTTTAAAGGGCACAAGATTAAAGCTGTGGGTACTTGGCTGGAGGTTGACATATACGTGTTAGTTCAGATTTGGAGTGTACATTTGAAATCAATTTCTTGATTCTCTCAGCTTATTTTGCTTATAAGCCTTGTGCTTGTCCTTGAATGCTCACTTAGATCTGAGTGAAAGATGCAAAAACATGGGCTGAAATAATTATGAGTATTCAGCCAGGTAAGTTCTAATTCAGACCAATCCCCCCAAAATATATATTAGTGGACTGGGAGGTTCTCAGCATCAGTTAAATGCTTTATGAATGTACTTGTAGTGAGATCTGGTGTCTGCAAGTGCAGGTGCAGCTGAAGTGAAGTTGCAATGAATTGCCTAATCTGATGCCTGTCAAAACACTGTATGGTTTATATACAATAGAGTACATATCACTGCATGTAACATTATTTTTCTTAATAATTTTGATTTCTCCATGTTCGGTTACTGTCACTCTGTGTAAATTTTCCCCATGTGCATCAGTTACGTTACTGAAATGTAGTAGTCAGGAGGTCTTTCTTAAAGCAGCTGATTGGTTTAATGTATTCAAGTAGCTTTGAAGATAGTTGAAAGATACACTAGTTATAGAATCAACTGCCTGTAGTTCCTTTTCATCCATTTGAAAAGTCTTAAGCTGTAGTGCTGTTTCTCAATTTTTCTCCCTTGAGCTATTGGGAATTGCATTTGGTAATTCATTGCTGGATGTTAAAACCACAGGAGGTATGTGTTGTTTTTCAAAGTAGCTGTAACGTTCTTCTGTTCACTCCATCTACCTGTTAGCTGTGTTATTTAAAGAAGCATGGGGATGGAAATGTAGAGTGCTAGATCCTAAACCTTTTATTAGTGTTGTAGTGGATGAGAAGTAAGTTCGGTTCTGACTTCCACTTAAGAGGAGCTGGCTTTTGTTTGATAAGCAACAGGAAAAGAATAGTTTGCTAACTGAAGATGTAAAAAAAGTTGAAAAGTGTATTAGTGGGTTTTTCCTCTTTTTCTGGTCCTTAAGAAGAGGGTGTATTGGTGATTAATCATTTATATTAGGTTTAAATTGTACAGGCAGTATGCATGTTGTCAGAATTTAAGGAGGGGGGTGAGTGGGATGAGTTAGTATTAGCCCCTTCTGGAAAGGGTCTGCCAGAAGCAAATACAATGTGTACAGTTCTGATATGAAAATTCTTCGGCAAGAATGCGTGAGGTTGGTTTCGAGTAATTCTTTTAGAAGACTCAAAACTACATTATAGAAATTAGTTGTCTCTTTATTTCTTAAAGTAGTACGTTTGAAATGAGCAGTCTCTGCAGGATACTCAGGAAGCCTGGTAGGGGAGTGCCAACATGGAGAAAGTTTCTTGGATGAGGGCCAACTTAACAAATGCAAACAGGCAAGCTTTGTGTCCAGACTTGTGTTTCAGCTTATGCGCGTGGGTTTAATGTCCTTAGAGATCAGGCACTGTGGCATAAATTGCAGCAAAAGTACTACGGTACATGTGCTTGGTTTCATTTGCTGTTGTTTTTGATGTTGGAGGATTAAGGGGAGGGGAAAGGATCAACTACCCAGGATGCTGTGTGGAGGAGTAAGTGAATTTCATTGTCGTCAGAACCAGATTGCCATATGAGTTCTGAAAAGCGTTTGGCTCTTGAGGATAACTGCTCTAAAAATAGTACTGGAGGAGAGGTTTCTCTTGGGTCCCGTTTCGGGTTCCAGCTGAGCTGGCTTTAGGAAACTTGTTTGCTCCTGTTGCAAGACTACAGTGAGGGTATTTCTTATTCTGCCTTCAGCATTAATTTTTGGAAATACTGACACACTCGCTCTGTTGGTGGAAATCAAGCACTAATGTTATGGCTGACGACACAGGTATAATCCTAACCTTTTTTTGTGAGCAAATGGAAAATGTGTACTTGCAAATACTGGTTATGTCTGATTTTATAATTGGCAAAACGACTGGCTTACTGTTGTCTGTTTGTTTTCTTGCCAGTTTGCTGTTCTAGAATGTTACAGGCTGCTTCTGTTCACTTTGATTGCATGTTCTCTGGACTAGGGGTGTTCCATGAGTTTATGGCAGGTGGTTGATCGTAAATAATTTTTTGCCTAATAGAGTATCTTATTAACATAAGAGACATTGTTTTGTCTTCAAATATCTGTCTTCAAAGTTATTTTTAGAGTATGTAAAACTGCTAGATGTCTTGAAGGTAGGCTAAACTAAAAAGGTTTTCCTACATTTTTAGCTAGATGTGACTTAATGGGGGGTGGGTGAGGTATAGGATTTTATAGATTTGCTGTTGAGCAATAGACCGTGCTTTAAGACTTTCTGATGTCTGCATAAAGACATCTGGTGGTGTAAGCACAGGCTTACCAGATATGGCAAGTGACCTACTTCTGACATGGCTGGCAGCATGTGCAGGGAAAGGGCTTGAGTTGAGAATTAACTGTTTGGAATGAGCTCTGAGCCAGCTTCAGTCCTCGCAGTGTTTTGTTCTAACCCTGCATGTAGCATTATTTGTGCAGATCATAGGTAAATTTTTTGTTACATAACCTCCATTTATATAAAAGTGTTGCGTGATCAAGCTGCCGTGGTTGAGTGGTTGTTCAAGAGTTTTGTAAATAATTTTGCTATAAGGTAGAAAACCACAGCATAAAAATATATTTTTATGAACTACATTCTTATAGCAGAATCTATTTTTGAGGAATGTACATGAAACAGTCTTTGATACTTGAAAAAAATATGAATAGTGCTCCTTGATTACTTAAGTAAGTTGTCTTTTCCTTCATTTTCCTGTTCTTCTGATAAGTAAAGCTTCTTTCCTCAGAGGCAACTAGCAGTAAACGGTAGAAAACAGGCAAATGAGTGTGAAATGCAATAAGATCCTCTTTCCTGTTTGCTCTAGAACCAAGTTGCAATCTGGAATAATTTAAATTGTTTTTAACCTAAGGCTTTCATTTAAATATATACAAAGCTTTCATTAACTGCCTTGGTACACAGGTGTAGTGAAGCCCTGATATTACATACTGTAATTGTTTATTTCTCAATATTAACATTACCAGCTCAATAGTACTGTAAATAATTTTCATATGGTTGGGCATATGTCTGAATGCAGACGCTGCTTGTCTGTCGCTCAATTTTCAGGCTACCCATACATTTCTCACAAGAGAGATATTACAATGAGCTTTGTATATGGACCCTGCACATATGTAGTTAGAGGACTGTGCAGTAGCAAATGATGTGTGCCTGATGTGAGGCTGAGTTGCCTCAGTTTCTCCCTGAATATTATTGGGCATTTGTGTTTAATGTAGAAAAGAAACTTAAATAGTTAGTGTTTGATCTTTGAAGGGAGTAGTCTTAATAAAAGAATTCTTTTCTTCAATAAAATGCTGAGCTGAGTAAGAGTTGATGTGGGTCAGTGGTTTCTTTATTGGTCTGAACTCAGTATATAGCACAATTAATGTAATAAAAGAGTATTTTATTATGGCTGTAAACCTGATGGCAAGCAGGGTAAGTAAGTACTTATATATAGTTCCTGTTACAAAAATAAGTCAGTCGCCCATCTCTCATTACTTATCGTTCAGAGCTACCCTATTTTATTCTAAAAAACAATTGTGTTGACATTTAGCTTGAGAGTATTTTTTTGGTCTTCTATGATCAGTGTGATAAATACATCAAAAACTACTTGCAATTAGTATAATAAGGATAACTCCTTATATTATCACAACATTCATGACGAAGTTTCTTGAAACAGTCTTTAAATCATGTAAAAAATAATTTTGCTTGAATAACTGGGCCTGCATGTGGCTGAACAAGCAAAAGTTGCTTCTTACAATGGAATGAAGTGGAATAGGTTAATGGTCATGAAACTGCAGCCAAGTGCCACCCTTGCAGCAGTAATGTCAGGGGACAGAAGAGCAGACCTTGAGCTTTGGAGGAAGGCCACAGGCAGGCATCTTTTTCAGTACATATTTATTTACTCATATATATATATATATATACATATATATCTCCCTCTTTCACTAAAACAGTCCTAAAACAACAGACCAAGCAATTCATGCCTTCTCTAGTGAGGATGCCCATTTGAAACTTGCCACACATATGCTAGGTCAAGGCCTGTCTTTCGCAGTTATTTGTTTACAACTACGTGTAATTTTTTATATATATTTACTTTCTGTATGTGCAGTTATAAGTGAAACCGTGATTTGTGTTATGTCTCTGTGTCATCCTTTTACTGGTATGTTCCGTAGGACTGAAATTCTGGAGTTATTTAGCATGGAGTGAATCTCTGCTTAATTCTAAGCATCAGGGAAGATGATTTTAGTTGGTTAAGTATCTGAATTTGAAGTCTTACCCTTAAAATAGTTCAGGTTTTAGGGTTTTCTTAGGCTATTTGAATTTTCATGTTGGTTCTGTGAGCTATTTCGACTGGTTTTGAAACTCGATTAAGGAGAAATGCTTCTCTTGCAAAGCTTTTCTGCTGGCCACAGTGTCCTCTGGTGGCAGTCTGGGAACCGCAGGGAACAAATGCAAAGCATCTCAAAAATGTGAAGCTCTGTGTAAATACACATCAAAGGGGAGAGCAAGGCAGAATTTCCAGCTAAGTTGTAAGACAAATCAGATGGGGGCTTTTGGTGTTTGGTTGGTTATGAGGCTTTTGCTTGGATAATTATCAAGCTTCTCATGGTAATTCACAGTGAAATGGAAACCAAGTGAAGGTGGTGAAATTTAAAAAAAAGAACAACCAAAAAACTCCACGACAGCAACAAAACCCACCAAAAAATTGTTGCTCAAATGTCTTGTATTCTGTGTAGTCATAAGCAACAAGTTTTATAATTGTATCCTCAATAATAGTTTTCTAACTCTTACATACATTTTCTTTCCTGTCTTTTTTTAACAGAGACTAAGCATGGAGGAAGCAAGAATGGAAAGAAGGAAGGCCTCTCTGGAAGCTCATTTTTCACCTGGTTTATGGTAATTGCTTTGCTGGGAGTTTGGACATCAGTAGCAGTTGTCTGGTTTGAACTTGTAGATTATGAAGAAGTTCTAGGTAAGAATTTTAAATCTTAAGATTTTTCTAGTAATATTATGATATGCATTAAATGAATGTCACTTTATATTTTTAGATAGATGATTTGTCTACTGCAGCATTTGCAAATGACCTACATGATAAGAATAGGCAGTGTAGTTCAAAATGTATGTTTTAATGCTGAACACTACTATGATGTTAAAATGGGGTTCTCAAAAAGGGTATTAATATCCTGTAGGATGTCTTTGTAACAGGTTGTAGCGGGTTGACCCTGGCTGGGGTATACTGTAGTTCATTGGAGAGGTCAGCTAAATATGCAGTTTGAATTAAAGCTCTCAGAAATTCTCAGCAGTGATTGAAAGCTGACAGCTAATGTTAGCTCTCTTCTGATGGACTGTGGTGCATGTAGGGTCAGGACAACTGATCAGTCATCCTCTCACGAGTGAGATGCTGAATGACCTCAATTGTCCTCAGTTTTGACCTTATAGCGGTGATAACTGTCTCTCAATATGACAATTTGAAGACAGTACTGTTAATATAATATTTAAGGTTTAACAAATTAATATCTCAAATTTCTAGATGTATGTCCATAGGTACAGCTGATGTCCCTGATGTTGTAGGATTCAACATGCACTTTTGCACCTGGTGGCTTTACAAAATTTACAAATTTGTTAGTACATGCTTTTTTTTGATCCGGACTGATTTTTTTAAGAGAAGCTTCTGGTTTGAAACTTAATTGGGTCTAGTGATGCAAATAATGTTTTTTGTATTTTTACCATGCATGCAGCCAAAGCAAAGGATTTCCGTTATAACTTGTCAGAGGTCCTACAAGGTAGGATATTAGAGAAATACACTTGCTTTTTACAGTCTCTTGGCTGAAAGTGTTGGTTTACTTTATTATGGTTTTAATTTTTTTTTAAGAATTACTCTTCTTCTGCAATGACATGAAGCTCAGTCATGTCTCATGTCTCATTCTTCATGATTTTGAAGATAATATAATTCTTATTTCTAGAGAGTTAAATTTTTACACCAGTCTGCTGTGTTTATCCCTGAACAGATACGGCTCCTTTCTAATGGGTTGCTTCCATACAATGGTGATGGACATATTTGTGTCTATTCCAGACCCAAGTCTGAATTTTTTCTTCCACAAAACTGTTTTCTAATTTTCTAAGTGCCATATTAAGAACTATGTTTCATTTATTTTGAAAGCAAGAAAGTTCTATCTCCATGTAGAGAATGACAAGTGTAGTAAACTGTCAGACTATAAGGACACAGAGTTCTGCAAGCTCTGCAGGGTTTGATCCTGTTGCAAGTTGTGTCTGAATTTTTTCAAGCCTATAATTAGATAACTCTCTACTTGTTTGGTGGTCCCAGGACACTTCAAATCCTGGATACCACAATTCTATGCTGAAAATTCCCTTTTAATAGAAACTTTTTAATATTTTAGGAGCTCTCCTTTTGCATATACCTAGGGCTGATAGAGCTGCAGTTTCAAGAACAAAAAGTGAGAAAACTGATTTATTAGTAATATATGAAAGGATGGACAACTTTTTTTGTCTGCATTGAAGGTTATACAATTGTTGGTAAAATTTATGAATGGTTTTCCTTCGTCTGGGAAGTAGGCTGTTTACTTTCTACTGACTTGGCACTAAACATTATATACCTATGTACCTTCTAATTCTAATTCTTCTCCAAGAATTTAGAATTGCAGGAAGAATGTAATCAGAAAACAAATGGTGATTCTTTTATGAATTTTTGTTTTACTGTTTTTTCTTAAACATGTTGAATGTTTCTTGTGAACTTAAATTTTATTCTGAGCAAAGCATGTCCATGTAAGGTCCATAATTACAGACATGTTTTAAATCTGCCGGCTGCAAAATAAATGTGCAGGAAAAAGACAAACTTGTATTTGGTCTCAGGTCCAGGAAATACAGAAAGAAACTTGAAATATTTCTAGTATTTCCCAGGAAATTTAAAACGTGGTTAAGAAGATTACAGCTAAATTGTTAAAAAACATATGGTAGCAACCTAGCATTGGCGGTCAACCATTGCACATTGAAAACTGTCCTGGAAACAAATGGCCAGATCCCTAATTGTCTTGTCTTCCTCTCTTTGCACTTCTAGGCAAGCTTGGGATATATGATGCTGATGGAGATGGAGATTTTGATGTGGAAGATGCTAAAGTATTGCTAGGCAAGTACAAATACAGGTGGAACAATCTATATAATTTAGTTGGCATGTTCATGTTTGGCTTTTTTTTTTTTTTAAAGTCAAAACAATATTTCTGGTTTGTTTGTTTGTTTATTTTTCCTAGTTTGAAAACTTAAATTGATTTCATTGTGATGGGTTTTTTTTCTTAATGCAAGTTGTAGGATTGGGTGTGTACCTCATAGCATTTTTTGTTCTTTTTCTTCTAATATAGCAATGTTAGTGGAAAGCATTTAATTACTTACAGGATGATTTTGAAATTAGGTGGTTGATGCTGCTGTATTGAATGTTGAAAGATGGTTGTGATTATCAGCGAATTTCTCAGATGCAGGACCTAGGGTGCTTCAAGAGTGAAAACACTGTTTTTGTTAACATGTTAAGCCAGGTCCACTTTAAATGTGCCTTTGTACTTCTTAGATGACTAGTTGTGTAGTGTATTTTTGTACTGTCTTTCCTCTATTCTGAATTCTCCACAAGTCTGTTCATTTTCTTTGCCCTTCAGAAACAGTACATGACATGAATTTTTCTTCTCTGACATTGAAACATTTGGTTGAGGTTTCTCTTCCTTGTAATTTGTGAGAATGTCTTTCTGCTCACTGTGTATCTTCAAAGGGAAATGTCAATCACTAGACATGCTTTATGATACTGTTCTTTACTTACATCTTTTAAAGCACTGCCTTCTCCAGCTTCACAGTCAAGCATTGGATAGATACTTCTTGCATACCTGATGGTAGAAATTTTACTTAAGTTTATTTTTCTTTAGTTGGTTTGCTCAAATTTGAACCTATGCTGAGCACACAAACAATTCAAATTAAAAAATGAACAAAACAACAAAACCCCCAGCATAGTAACTAATAGCTTGAGCAGTGGACAAAATGGAATGTATCAAACTGCTCAGTTATCAGCAGTACATTAGGATGTTATGGTTTGCTATTTCAAATTCATACTGCATAAAAATCAGCTTATCGTAATTTTTTTTTCCTACTTTTATCTGGAGATATAAGCAAGAGTTTGGGAGGATATGTGTTCATTTGTTTAATCCCTTCACAGTTTATAGAAAACCCATGTAATCAGCTGAATCAGTTTGCAGAGTGAGAGTCACTCCAAAGAATCTCCAGCATTCTGAATGGCTTCAGAGCTACAGATTGGGTGTTAATTATAATTGGTGACTAAGATAATACTTGGTATAGTTATAATCCTGATCTTTCTCTGTCTATTCTGTAGTGTACAGAAACTGGATATCCCTTCCTTGATGGTCATATACAGCCAGAAACATTCTGCTGCTTTGTTACGTCTCTGTTTTATGCAGCCTGATATAGCTGGGAGTTCTGCCAGTACATGAAAGTGTTTCTATTATAAGCTTGTCTTATCATACATTTAAACCTTATACTTCAAATGTGACATTAAAAGGTCACAGATCAAAATTTATTTTTATTATTTTTGAAAAGTTGCTTAGAAATAGGATTTAATCTCATTTAAATTTGAGAATAATTTTTGCAGCATGACAGAAATGACAAATTCTAAGTTTTGTGACACTGAGAAAATTATTAATATAGAAAATACATTTTTTCTAATAACTAGCATGTTATATTATTAACTGAATTTCCCTGTAAGTTACTGTGCTTGTTTGCAGTTAAAATTTAATATGAAATAAAAAATGAGCACTACAATGCAGACTGAGATTATTTCGTTGATGCAGAAACTAGAAGATTGGATTCCTTCTTGAGGAATTTGTCTTCCAGAATTAAGTCTTTGTAGTAACAGAAACTGTATAGTAAGCCTATGTTCAACTGCATTAGGGTAACTTTCTGAATATTGAATGCAAAGCTCCTTTTATTTGTGAGGATTTTGTTAGTACATGTGCTGTATTTGAAGGCTTATTACTCTCTGGGATTTTTCTCTGGGTCAGAGTGCCATAACAGCAAGTGGTTTCTGCAATACAAAAGGCGTTACTGTACTTTGATGTCTAATGATGGGAATTCATATGCTTTTTTCTCTTCTGTTCTTTAGCTATTACAGCACTAGTATTGTATATTGAAGTTTTGACATGCACAGTGGTTTAATGTTGTCCACTACCGTAACCTTTAGTTTTCACTACAAATTTCAAGATTGAATTTCATATTAATGGTAAATATCTTGGAAGTTTAAATTAACTTAATTAATATTTTGAGAAATGCTTCTACTGGCACGAGTTTATTTTGTATTTCAAATAATGGTTTAGTAGTTGGTAATTTAATAATTTTCTGTACTACTTGGCCATACCTAAATAAAAGAATTAGAATTTATTATTTTATTTCTTGTTTGTAGGTGATATGATAGGATCTGTTCTTTTTATTTGTTGGAATCAAAGGAGGTTTCATGAGTAAGTTCTCTTGAGGGATTTGTATAATTTTAAAAAGGGTGTGCGAGAAGTTTGTTCTTCCCCTCTTCCCCCACTCCCCATGTAAGAGAAGTAAAAAACCCATAAAACCCAAGCCAACTGCACCCCCTCCAGTCAACTAACCCCAAGTACTTATGGAGTATTGTAGCATTTATTAACAAATTATCTGTAGTGGGAATGCAAACTTGTTGAAGCTAGCCTGCCATTATCTTGCAGATTTTGTCTTTTCCATAGATATTTGTTAGGTTCTGTTTACAGAATTCCTTCTGGTAATGGGAGGAGAGGCTTTGTACTCTGCTCTTTTGGGGGCTGCTGTTTGCAGTACTTTGCTTCCCAGTTTTTGTCCACTTCACTCTTGATTGTCCTCTGAAGGGTGTTATTCTTAGGGGGAGTGCTATACCTCTGACCTTGCTTTAGATCAGTACAGGGAAGCAGTGGCTTTAGTGGTATTACCAAAACATGGCGTGTATAGGAGTAGCAATGTCTGTTGTCATAGAGACTTTGGAGCCAAGCTGTTTCTTTTGTGCTTCAGTCCCTTTTAACAAGCAGCAATATCCTGAGAAATTCTGCTTAAACGGTTGCAGTAGTTAGTATAGTTACAGAAGTGCAGCTACAGAAAACAATCCCTTTATTGTACTTGTGCTTTTAGTTCAGTGTGATCCAGCTATGCAGAAAATGGAAAAACCCCATCCTAGTTTATCAGCAGTCAAAGGGTTATAAGCAGTAGAATCCAAGTAAAAAATATTCTTTTCCACTGGTTCACCTACAGTAGAAAAATATGTTTGCAGGCAGTCACGCTGAGATTGCGCATTCAAAAAATCTGTAGTGACATAATAGGTGTTAAAAGAATGGTTTTGCACAGTTCAGCTGTTTAGGATAAGTTTCATGCTCATCCCTATTTTTCTCATGTTCTACTGTAGCACTTTCAAGTATTGATGGTTGGCTTGTGCTCATTCTCATAAAAAGAGGTGTTTACAGGGGAAGAAAGGCTTTGTCTTGTTAAATGCATGTAGGGAAGTCCTGTGCCGTAGTACTTGTGTTAACTTTTGAACAGATAAATATTTTGACTCCTTTGTTCATTTGGATTTAAATTGTCATGTTAAGACTTCTCTTGAAATAAAATAGCTATATCCTGTGAGTCCCTGCTTTAGTAGGGTATGGCTGCCTGCTTGGGCAGCTCTGGTTTTGTCACTGTTTTCAGACACTTGTTACGATGCTTTTGTGAGCTTATCAGTTTTTACTTTGAAAAGCAGTTCTTCTTGCTTATGGGGGTGAATGAGGATGAAAAGTAGAGTATTAATTAGTTGGGGGTTTTTTGTACTCTTTCTTAGAAAAAAAGATAAAACATATGAAATACTGTGTTTTTTTCTTTAACTCAGGCTGAAGTGTTGTCTGAGGGTTTTTTTGGTTTTGTTCTTGGGTTTTTTTGTTCAATTCAAAGGCCATTATCTTAATCTTGTATAATTTTTGCAAAGAATTGTAAAGAAAGGGTTTAGGTTTTTTTGTCTGCTGTGTTTTTTTGGTGAAGACACATGCTTCCAGTTCCTGTGGTTCCCTTTGGTGTCCTAGTATTTTCAAAGAAAATATGCTACTGTACTCTATTTTATAAAGGTAATTGCCCAAAGGTCTTATTCTTGACTTAGTGCAAGAACAGGGGTATCTATATGATTATGCACGTGAACAGAAATAACTTCTAAAGCCTGAGGTCATTTGGGAGTAGTGTGTTGTTTTGGGGGGGGGTTTTGTTGGTTTTTTTGGTTGGGTTGTTTTGTTTTGGGTTTGGGTTTTTTTTTTTTTATATGAGATTCTGACAGACTAGAATGACACAAGTATTATTAATTCTGTATTTATAACTTAGATTGTACTTTAAGGATTTTTGGATTCAAGTGTCCATTCTTAAATTGAGATTTTGTTCTTCAGTAAATACCCTTACTTTAGTATGCCTTTGCATCTTGCTTGATCCAAATTTTGAAAACAAATTAGAATGACTGACTACTGTGCATAAAGTTGTTTATAAAATTTAATTTTTATAGAACTAAGCCATGGAAGAAGTTGGAGAGGGATATTTATAATACCTTGATTGCCTCCTGGATTCAATCTGTCATTTTTAAACCTTTGGGCTATCCAGTGAAAAATTAAAGAGAATGGCTGGTCACTCAAGTAGAGGTTCTGGACATCCAGGTACAAGGATGTGGAATATCATGGACTTGGAAGTTTCCTCAGAATTATCATTGATACTTTCACTATGTGCTGTAAGAAAAACATGTTGAAATGTGTTAAATGTCTCTGCCATGAACTTCTCTATCTTGAATGTTTCATTAACCTGCATCTAATATTGCTTTGTAATCTGCATGTGCAATGTGTTCACTTAATTTTATGTTTCAACAATCTGTCTTCACCTTTAGCTCACTTTTCTGCTTGTCCTTTCAACACAAATGGAGGTTTGTTCTGGTTAGAAGTGGGGGAAATTCCTCCCTCTGCAGCTTTAAAGCATACCAGTAATTGTTTATTGTTACCGGGTCATTCTGTTGTGCTTTTCCTAGAATGGAAAATTTGAAAAGTTATGTAGTAACAACTGTAAAACAGTGATTTTAATTAAAAAAAAACAACCCGAGCAAGATCTCCCCAAAAAACAGGAGGGAAAAAAGCATTAGCCATGGATTATTTGTACTTTACAAATGCCAGTTAGATTAGTGGGTCTTGTAACATAAAGTAGTAACTTTTAATATTAGGGAGTTTAGCAGTGATGAACTCTTTCCTGTTCCGGCCATCTCTACTTTAGCTCTTTACCCTGCTTTAGATTTTCTATATAACAAAACTTATACCCTGTATTGGCTACCTATTCATTTTTATCTAGTGTTCTGTATATCCTCAGGTGTGG
Organism: Corvus cornix cornix; assembly: GCF_000738735.6. Taxonomy (NCBI): domain Eukaryota; kingdom Metazoa; phylum Chordata; class Aves; order Passeriformes; family Corvidae; genus Corvus; species Corvus cornix. Next base: position 117,334,081 of record NC_046333.1, on the reverse strand, counting down.
AAATAATTCCCGAGGATCAAGTATATTGTGTAGAATATCTATCATAGAAAAAAATGATTGAGAAACTTGTTAAAAAACCCAAACAAGCAAACAAACTGCAAAATTACACCCTCTCCCCAGCAATTAGAATCCTCACTTCTAAGCAAAATTCAAAATTCTGCATGATAGAATGTTATCCTTAACAGTGTGTCTGTGACAGGTTTTTTTATATACTCTTTGCTTTTAAATGTTATTCTCGGCCATCAGTTGCAAGCTCTCAAATTTGAACATGATGGTTTAAAAAAATAAAAAAGGCAAATTGAGTGATTTTAAAGTAGTAGAAGATTACTGATAAAAAGTTGTCTAAAGGTGAATGATGTGGTAAAAAACCTGAATATAAGTGGTTTAGTCTTAGGACTAGGAACAAAGGAAAGCAAAGCTACTGCCTTTTTTTTTTTTTTTTTTTTTTTTTTAAGTAAGATTGTGGCCTAATGTTTTGCATGTTTATTGCCCAAATTATAGTCTGTATTGGAAAGATTCAACTTTCTTAACATCCTTCTATTTCCTAGTTAGCATTCCTGTAAAGACTTCTGTCTGTGACAAGAGATGTCTTTCACAGATCCTCCTTTTACAGTTTCCTCTTTCCACCTAACTGCTGTCTCTTTTTTCCCCTTCCCTCTCTCTCTCTCTTTCCTCTATTCTTGTATAGGCCTGACCAAAGATGGCAGTAATGAAAATATTGATTCCCTTGAGGAAGTCCTTAATATTTTAGCAGAGGAAAGCTCTGATTGGTTTTATGGCTTTCTCTCATTTCTCTATGATGTATTGACTCCTTTTGAAATACTAGAAGAAGAAGAGAGCGAATCTGCAGATGATGTTGATGGCACGTCACAGAATGAAGGGGTTCAGGGAAAAAAGACTTGTGTTATTTTGGATTTACAGAACCAGTGACTGAGAGACTAATCTGATTGGCTTTCGAAAATGTCCATGAAAATCATCAGTATTAATATAACAAGAATTTATGGCATTGAGGGAAACTTCCCAAACGGACACTATAAAGATTGAACTAGAGTTAGGCATGCAATGCTGTTTCAGTAGTTGAAAGCCATTCAATAATTTTTCCATTTTTGTGACAGGATGGCAAGTATTTTGCAGGTGTGTAAATATGTAGAATAAAACATGTATCTGTGGTTGTGTAGTTGGTTTCTGTATGTGCTTCAATTTGTGCATTTTATGCACAAAACTTACAAAGCTTAAGTGTAATAATCTCTACTGTTAACAGTATAACATTTGTCTTTCTAGCAAACATTAACTGAAGCATTTTGTAACAGCCTTGATTATAAAGTGTTCTAGCATGACTGCATTTTGTAAATACATATTTATATGTTAATCATTAATATAGACATGACAATGATAATTCTCTTGTGAAATATAATTTTAATAAATAACTTATTTTGTGATTCACTGATTTCTCAGATAGATTCTTTTTACTTGTTCAAAGAAAAGCACTTAATTTATAAGTGCTTAAAAATTCTACAGAAACATTTATTTTTAAGTTAGCTAACATCTGTTGTATTCAGAAGCTACTGTCATATGGTTTATTCCCACTGATTTGTCTGTTTTCAAACTAAGTCTTCAGTCATTTCTTTATTATGACAATCATATCACAAGGGCTGTTCTAAATTTTTTTAGTTTTTAAGGTGGGCCTTCTATGGAAGTGGGAAGCTGTGATTATGTATTTCTAATGTAATACTGAATATATTAAAGACTAATTGGAAATTAGAATTTAATGTCTTCTATTTCTTGAGAAATTGAAATATTTAATATAGTTTTGCAAATTCAAATTGTTTTCTTGTGACACTGTTTTATGACAGTTGTTCCAAAAATACTTTCCATGTATGTGAATTCTGTCTGCTATCATGAAGTTACTGGTATAGAAAAGGCAGTTTATAATTGTGTCCTGCAGTTTTTTTCAGGTATCAAGTTGAAATTGAGCTGTCCTTTTAAAACATGAATAATGTACTCAAACAAATCACTATTAAAATTATATCAAGTTGTTTTTTGTAATGCCTGCTTTGCTTAAGTTTGTATTGGTTTCCTATATGAAGTTGATACTCAAGTTTTAACACTAGTAGTTGCAGGCTGAAATTTTAACTTCTTTTAAAAATAAATAAATTTTCACTTACTTTGGCATGACAATTTTAAACAATTTGACATGCCTGTTTCAAAAAAACTTCCTCTACGTCATCCAGTTCAGGTTACTGTATAATCTTTTAAAAGTAATAAAAATGTGTTAGTGTTAAGTAAGTGAAATGTTGTGATGGGCTAATACCGCTGCTCAGGGTTTATGATGAGAGCATTGGTCACCTTTTCTTCCAAATATTTGGGGATTAAGATATAAGAAAGTTAACCACATATAAATGTAATGGTTATTAAAAAAAAGATATATAAAGTGTAAGGCAAAGAAAATAAATAAATGCCCAAACATTATAAAAATAAATTCTAGCAGATATCTGGCATGTTACTGAGCAGTTTGTTAGCAAGTGCAAAAAACTTGCAATGTCTGAGATGTAGGAAATAAGCAAGCTTGGGTTGTTTTATTTTGTTTGGGAAGTTTTTGATCTTAATTTTAGAAACAGATTTGAATTAGAAATAAGAGTTTCATCACTGTTTTTGGATAATAGCACGTCTCAGTGTGAATTAAAAAATTGTTATGGAACATTGAATTCTATTGTAGATGCTTCAGTAATGGAGCTAGATAGCCAAAAAGAGAAGGGAAACATCTGCTATAGGAATTCTATATAATGAAGTTTATACAAAGTAGTTAAAATATGAATTGATAAACTGGAAAATTTTCAAGGGAAATCGAGGTGGATTGCTTGAATCACAAGAAAGCTACAGGCACTGAGATAGATCAATAAACAGTGAATTAGTTTAATGTGGGCTACAGAGATGAAATTCCAGCCAACAGAGTTCTAATTTGATATCATGCAACTTCCTTGTTGGTTTTATTGTGTGTAGACATCTGCTCGAAAACAATTCGAGTGGGAATGAAGAATTTGTCAGAAGAGAAGAAGGGGTTAGGGGTGGGTGCAAAGACCTAGGGTAAGTAAATAACTTTGCGTTAGGGTACCTTGTTTCTGGAATATAGTCTTGTTTTTGGAAGTGCTCACTCTTGCCTGGGGTTGTTCCTGTTAACAATTAAACCCTCACCAGTGGTGAGTGGAGCTCTCAAAACTCCCCGAAAGTTTGGGTTAGAGGAGTTTGGTTTTCATGTGTTCTATTAATGGTTGTGATTGCAAGCAGAACTTGGCTAGTATGGGTGGTAATAAGATTTAGTTGAACCTTCAGTTATATCAGCATGGCAGGTTGGTTTGTTTGTTTGTTCATCTGTTCTAAAAAAAAGCATTTAACAGCAAAACACATTAAGCTGAGTATGACGTGTAAATAAGCAAAGAAAACTGAACAGTATCCCAATTTGCTTGTGAGTCCACACAAATAGTTTGAAATTAGTTCAGGAACCTGAAAACTAAATTTTTAGTTTGCTTGTTTGTGACTATACAAATACAGTCAGTATATTGTTTTTAAAGTATTTTAAAAATATGGGTTGAAAGCCACAGGAGCTTTGACTTCTATTATTTTAGAATAATTATTTTAGAAGGCAAGGTTGCTGCTTTCCCATGCAGTTTCTGGTGTGAGAATTTAAAATAGGAGAAAATTAGTAGCAATCAATGTTTTTTATATGGAAAATATTTACTGATTTTATATTAAATTGGACGTGCAGTTTTCATTAGATACCTTCATATTCCTTACAGTTAATTTATATTAAATTTTACAGACCTGCAGAAATAAATGTCTGTGACTAAAATTGTAGTCTTCCAGTTTGTCCAGCATTTTTAGAAATATGTGGGATGTTTTACTTTGTCGTTTGTTGGTAAATGTCTGATATTTTAATTGCCAATCTTCAAACAAAATACTGCATTGACCTTTGTAGCAAAGCTTTTGCTTGCTTTCTTGTGATACTAATGAAAATATATTTATAGGGGAAAAAACCCTTAATACCCATAAATCTGAAATGGCTGAAAACTTTTGGAAGCTTTGAACCCCAGATTTCTGTGACCACCTTCAGCAGTATTTAATTTGAAAGTAGGAGAGTGTTTTATATGGCAAAGAGAAATCACAATGCTCATAATGTATAGAATAACTTTGAATTGAAGAGAATAAAGAGTACATTGCTTGCATACCTGTTGAAATTCTTATTGCAAAAAGTTTTCTTGCCAGTATTTCACCCCTGCCCCTTTTAAAAAAAATTCATTATTAGTTAGTCTCAATTGATTGGCTATAGAAGAAATCAAATTTTCCTAACAGTTACTGGTATAGGTTGCATTTAGATGGCAGTATAGAAGAAGAACGTATTGAAGCATTAGAAAGATTTAAATTTCATTTAATGGTCAGATGGGAGAGGTAAAACCCACCTGTATTGCAATGTAATTTGAGAGCTGGGGAAAGCTGTTGTGTACAGATCAGTCATTTTGGGCAGATGTGTTACTGTATTCCCTGTTCGGTTACCATCAGATAAGCAGGTATCATAAAGATGTCACAGCAGCATGAAATACATTAAATACTGTCTTTCTCGTGGTCAGTTAGGATGTATGTCTCAAGATGAGGCTAATAAAGGCAAGATTTCCATGTTGGTTTCTTGTATCTGCTTGTATAGAATGCAGCATAAGCATCTGTGACTTCAGGAAACACAAATGCTTTCTACCATGTGTATCCGATCTGGATTTTTCTTCTGACATTAGGCAGTTAAATAAGCAAGAGATACTACAGCAATGTATGGAGAATGTACTGAAGCTTGGTGTTTTGTTGTTTGGGAGTTTTTTATGCTAGTTGTATGAATTAAAACTCTTGCTCTTGGGAGAGTTACAGGCTGTGGTAACACAAGTGCTGAGCTCAGTTTAAGGTAAGTGGGTGCTGGCTTTCTATCAGTAAACTAATTTTGTTTAGCAGATGACCTTGTATATCTACTATAACGTATTATAAATGCACAATCATAGTAATAATTATGTGTGGGAGGCTATGCAAACAATCATAAATTTTTCTGACTTGCAGTTCTTCTGGAGAAGGGAAATAAAAAGGAAAGAAAAAATGTTAATAATGATTTTGGCTTACAGATTTGTGTTTCCTTTTTCAGTATTGCATTTTTAACATCATTTGCTAATTTTCTGTGTAGTTAAGGATGGAACATCGTAAATTGAGGAAAGAACACAAAGCCCTAGTGTTTAAAACTTGACACTAAATAAATATTCTGTTATCCAGGCTTTGAACAATGTGCAGAAGGGTAGCAAGTGCTGCCTGTTGGCTGTTTAGTGCTAACCTGGCCCATGTGCTTTGTATGGTAAATGCAAAGTATCCTCTCCCTTTTTCACATCCAAGTGGATAAGCCACCTTAATTAGCTTACATTTGTTTCATGGTGCTGCAGGTTGGAAGTGTTTATGCAGGTAGATGCAGTGGAGAAATTGACTTACAGGAATTTTTTCACATGGCAAAGCCTTTTGTCTAGCAAGGCTCTTAAAGTTGTCAGGATTATTAAGTGAATAAAATAGTATTTGCGTATCAGGTTGCTCAGTATATTGTTAAATATGAGAATATTACCTGTCAACATCTAGGAAACTGCTCAAAACCAGTGCTTTTTACCTATTTTTGTTTTGCAATGCTTATATTTCTGAATAAAAATAGTATTTATATATTTTTCTTTGATGCTTAAGTTCTAAATCTGTGCTCTCTCTTGAGGGTTGTTTGTGGAGAATGCTCTTGAAGGTTTTTATGGGGAAAAATAGAGGAAATGACTGGACTTTGTTGCAGAATAAGAATGGTTTGTAATACTCCTAAGCTTCAAAGAACCAGTTAAGATAGCAAGTTGACCACCTTTAAGCATTATGTGAAAATAACCACTTTGACAGTATTTAATTTTTAGAATGACCGTTTAAAGCAGTTATTTAGAAAATATTGTAAACCTATCCACCTATGCTAATTTTGAACTCAACTTTTTAATTAACTGACTCCAATAGTAGCCATTTCTGACATTTCATTACACCCACATTTGATGTTATAAATTGTATATTTTCTTCTTGTATTGCCAGCATTGGACATTTGTAATGTGGGATTGAGTGGAAAAAAGAAGGAATTTTAAAACTAGCTCAAAACAAGTGTGAAGCCACTTGAATTGGACCTTAGAACAAGAATCTACAAGTTCAACTACATGATTTATAAAATTCTGGACACTGGTTTGTGTGCTCCCAAGCTGTAAGAGCCTAAATCTTTGCCATGAATTCCCTTAGGTGCCAGATTTTGTCACATGCTCTGGGCATTGCTGTATTGGAAAATCAGGTGTTTTGCACCCATCTTGCTTCAGGCTAATTGGGGCTGACAAATGAGATTTTCCTCTGTAGGGATTTCCCCTTGTAGGGATCATGACCAGGTGGAAATCAAGACGCAGCAGGATTTCTGTCTTGAGATTATTGCATAATACTAACATTTTACAATATATTATTTTACATACTTTCCTTGTAAACAGGTCTATTAAGAATATGTTAGAATTTACATGATTTATGTAATTATGTCATTAATTGGTAATTTGCTGAGAACCTTAGTGCTATTCATTGCATAAAAGCACATTGAAACAAAAGTACTGGTTGTCTGAATATTTAACAAATGAAATAACAGTAATCAGTGAACAAGGTATTTTGTAATCTTTCAACATAGTGCATATGTGGTTATTTAAAAATAATTTGAAATATTTGTATGATAGTTTTTGTGTATACTGATCCTTGTAAAATTTTGCAGTTTTCCTTATCAACACATGCTTTTAAGAGTGTCTTAAAATATCCAGTAATGTTTAATTTTAATATGAAAAGAGGGGAGGAGCTGGAAATTTACATACGGCTTTGCAACTTTGCTGAGTATCTTTTATTGTTTATATTTTCATTGATGTTGTAATAAAAGGAAGTGAGAGTCTATTTTTCCTTTTATATGAAAAAATTGTTAACTTATTCTTCCACGCTCTGCTTAGAAATAGTAAGACTGAATAATGATTTTAGTCAAGTTAGAGCGCTGGACTTCAGCAATGGTGGTAAATCTATGAGGGAAGAGCTTGAAAAAACTCATATCCCAGGTATGAGTTTGTAAGGAAATTAATTTATAAATTATATTTTTACTTGACTGACCCTTTTTAAAACAATTTTGGCCATAATGTCAATGCTTGATATTTTGAAAATGTGTGGTATAGAAGTTAGATGCAAAGTGACTACAATGACTACATTCTTTAAATTTATGATTTTATTTATTTAGTATAGGCTATTGGAATACTGTTTGTTTTTCAGAATAAGTGTTGATATATAATGACACAATTTAGGTAGATACTGTTTTCTGGAAACCTAAACTCAAGGTGCAGATGTTCAGTGTAGGTGTTTTGTATGTCTGAATGAGAAGCCTAATGTTGAGATGTGGGAATATCTCTTCTCATTTAATAAGATTATGTATGAGTTTAAAAATAAATAGTTACTGTATTTTTTCAGCTTTTCTTTACTTTCTAGTTGGCTTTTAGGTAGCAACCTACATGATTTTTATGGTTAAAATTGCTGTGTTTGTGGGGTTTAAGTCTTAATCCACAGCATCATGATAGCGATAATCCAGTCTCTTTTAATGGTTTAAAAAAGATGAAGCTAATTGTTATTTATATTTTTGGAAAGGCTTTTGCCTTATGCCTCTTGTGGTACTAGGTATAAAGCACAATCAAGATGCTGAATGCCCTCAGTTTGTTAGCTACAATGGGAAAAGAAGACAGCACCTGATTTTGGAGAATCAGGTTTATTTTTTAAAATAAAAATCTTAACAGTCTTAAGTAGTCTGAAGTAATGCAGTAAGTATTTTAACTGAAATGAAATGGCAACTGCATTTTGGATCTGAGCAATACCTTTGCCAAAACATTTATTTTCCACTGGATAAAGAAATATATGTTGTAATTTATTGTAAGAAAACAATCAATTTATATACTCTACAATACCTATGCACTTGAAGACCTTTTGAGTTAATATGTTTATAAAATATTTATAAAATTTTATAGAAGCATAAATTAGTGTGTTTGAGAGGGATCTGACAAGTACTTTGCAGAGAAATCAGAGGGGTGTTGGTCATAATTACATGGCAGCACTTGTCTGGAGAGAACTGAGCTATCTCCAAGTCAAGAAGCTTCACAAGTAGCATGCATCTGGTAATGTGGTACTTTTCTTTGATTAGTTAGTCTTTCATATCAGTACTTGTGATGGTCCTGCAACTGAACTTGCTTTATTCTTAATCAGTTAATATTTTGTTTTTTTCCATAGCATTGTAGTGTGCTATGTAAAGTGAACTTTTTACATAACATAGCAGCTTGGGAAATTTCATGTCAAGTTTGTTAAACATCACAAATATGTTCATAACCTATTTCAATTTTGCAACAAATTAGGTGAGGAGCCTGGAGGGGTAGCCAAGAAAAAAAGTAAACCCAAAGGTATTTTTAATGCTCTTTTTATTGCGGAACTTTATGCAGATAATGATGAATGTGCATGCGCATTACAAATACCAGGTCTGGGTTATAATAATGGTTACTAATACCAGCTATGTTGGCTAAATATTGTCTAATGGTGCAGCAAACTATTGTTCTTGCAATTTTTTGGTATTTTTTTTTGCTACTGATTGTAATTTAGTGGCAATGCAAGTGCTTTGCTAACTAGAGATTATATTTAGTTTGTGTGGATTTTTTTTACAACAGATGTCTTGTTTGGATTGTAAGGAGTTTATGATAATTTGATATTCTGCATGTTTTTAAGTAAGGTTTTGCTCTGTGTGAAATCCTCTTTTAGTTGTCTTCCATGAATTCATGATACTATTACTATATTGTGATTGGACTCAAATGCCTTAATTCTTCTAAGGCTGTACTTTGATAGTTTCATCTGTTTTTTTTTCTTGTGGGAGGAGAAATGAAGGCAAAGTTCAATAACTTCCCCTTTAATATTATTTGCAGGATGGATTGCAAAATTTTCTAAAAGCTTAACGTAGGATAGCTTGCAACCAATTTATGCCATATATTTATTTATAATTACATTGCTATATGAACAGGCCATATGGTCTAAGTGTGTTAAAGACAAAAAAAGCTAATTAGCCTCAGCAAACACCAAAGTACCAGATATTATTCAGGTGCTTAGCTTTTTATACCTGCTCAGTTATCTCCAGGCAGCATGGGGCTATGTATATTACAAGTCTTTATGTTGCATTAAAGACACATCGATTTAAAGGTGGTTTTTTTCCAGCAGTATGTGAAAAATGCATGCTGTTTACCATACAAACCGTCATGAGAAAAAAAGTGTATTTGCTAAGGAAAGCTCTCTGCTCATTTCAATGTGACTTTTCTTGCATCAAGTTGAAATTTTTAGGATCTGTTCCACATTGTGCTTGGTATAACTTGGTTGCAAACCGTGTGTTTCCGAGAATGTAATAAATGTCACTTAGCAATTCTTTCCTGAGTTTTGGATTATTTTCCATGTTTGATATGAGAATAAAGAAATGGCATGTCATATTTCAAATGTTTTATATCAAAAGCCATTTGGAAGGAAATGTGATGTCATTCCTTTTAGACTGAGCTATGTAATTGAATTGTTCACTCCACAGAAACGTTACACAGCACCTAGAGGCAAACCTGCTTTTTTGCCTCAACAGACTGCAGTTTCTCTCAAAAGTCTGAATAAAAATAGAGCTGTTTATATGTAAAAGTCATTATCACATTCTTAATAGTGAGGGAGTATTAATTTTAAAATTAAATGCTAATATTGCATACAGATTTAATGGAAAAACCTTTAAATTTTATTGACTTAAGAATTCCTTATTCTGGAGAATTCTGCTGGTACTGACAAATATTCCAAAACTGTGGCAAAATGGAAGTAAATATTGAACATTAAACGTATTGAACATAAATTTCAAGGATTCTATTCTGACTGTTCTTATGACATATTATCTGGATACATTGTCACAGCCAAATATGAATTGAAATAGAGAAAAGAAGCACAAGAGACACAACTCCAAAAGTAAAACAAAGAAAAAAGTGTTACTGATAACTGAAAAGCAAAGTTGTAAGAACCAATTTACAATTATTGCTTTGATTTCACTGAGTGTAGTCAAACCCAGTTAACTTTTTTGGACTTGATTTAATTCATCGGGACATTGCTGTTTCTTCTCACTTGTACTTCTCAATACATACTTCCATTATCTTTTTTAAGTCTTTGCTTAATATGAGGCAGTAGTATCAGTAAAACATTTTATTATAGCTTTGTGTTATAATGCTTTAACTATAACTTCTACAACTGTTATGCTGTTGTCAAAGGTTCAAAATTTATTGTGATTTTCATGCTCACAGGCAAAAGTGGTTTTAACATTGTGCAGAAGTTAGCAGTAAGATAATAGAGGCATGGTTTTCTCTAGATTAGGGCTTCATTTGGATGCAGCTGCAGTATGAGCCAAGGTTATTTGCTGGCTGCATGGTGTGAGATGTTGCTAAAAGTCAAAACTAATTTGTTTAAATTGCTTAAAGCTTAGAAGTTAATTATACAAGTTTATATCTAACAAACATTAAATAATAATTTGATCAAAAGCTTTTACTTGGTTGTTCATAAGATGTTTTGTGGCCTAAGAATGGTTCTCTTATTGAACGTTTCCTCTTTTTTAAATGAAAAAATAAAAAGTAAAAGAAGCTATTAAAGAATCACTCAAGAAATTAAGGGAGAAGCAGGAATCCAAGAAGGAGGAAAATGAAGAAGAAAGAAAGAAAACCAGGAAAGGAAAAGATGCTACTGATCGAAAGGACAAGAAAGCTGTTGATATGAATAAATTAAAGAAAGATTCTGACAAGGCTAAAAGAGACAGAGGAAAGGAAAAAGGCCTAGACAAAAGTGTAAAACCCAAGGAGACTACAAAAAAGTCAAGCAGTGAAAAGGATGGCACTGTTCAGGTGGGAAAAGACAAAGAAACAAAAAAGATAGTTAAAAACCAATCCAAGGAAGACAAGAAAGAAAAGAAATAAACAGAGTTCCTCTTCTGCTAATGAGGAACAGACCTCAAGAATGAAAAATTCAGCATATTTATATGGATGTGGTAAATATGGCAATAAGAAAATAATGTTTTCTGGAAATAAGTGTGAAAAAAGGCTATATATAATATATTTTTAAAACTGTTCAGTGTGTGCTGGTATTATAAACACAAAGCAGAAACATCTGCTGTGAAACTCAAGTATGTACATATGTTAATGGGCCTGGCTACCGGTGTGTGTTGAAAACATTCAGATTGATGCCAGTTACTTCAAGCCTACTCTAAATATGGGTTTAGATTTTTTTGGTTGTGGGGTTTTTTTTCCTTCCTTGTTTACTTGTATTTGCTTAATGTGGAGATGAAAGTCTAGTGTTCTATATGAAATGCAAGTTCAAAAGCAATATTAACAGGCTTATCTGGACACATGTAGTGGAAACTCACACATAAAATATTTCTATTTCACAGAAACAACCAAGAGGAGCATTAATGGACTCTAGTGTCATAGGAACTAAGCAAATAAATGTAACTTATTCTCTGCCAAACTTTTTCCCTGAGGGAACTACTTTTTTCCTGGGAAAACTATTTTATACACAAATAGTCAAACCAACTTGAGTGTTGCACTTGTTCATGAGACCCCAGGGTGTACTCAGCAAAATGTTCCAAGGTTTTTGTCTGTTGATCCCATGACAATGTTTCTGCCCTTCTTCCATTCCCTATTTATTTAATTATTTTATTTAGCTATCTTTGGGTTGGAAAACTTGATTCATTATCACTTTTTATTTAACTGTGTCCTGATTTTTTCCTAAGTTTGCCACCCTTTTGGTAATGAATACTGCTGAAAATTGATAAGTATTGTTGTATTCCAGTTACATTTAAAATGTGATATGCTACTGCTACTCTATTCTGGTTGAATTTGTTTAGAGAACAGCTTATGTATTTTTGCAACTATTATTTTCTTCAACACTTTTCAAGTTCATGATGTTTCTATAAGCAAGCTCTTGTGTTAGTTTACTCTTACAGCTTCTGTATTTTTAGCATCAAGGAAGGATTTATCTAGCAGTCTCATTAGAATAAATAAAGTTGCACAACATTTCTGCAGAGATATTAAAGAGATTTCAGAATATTATTGACTCTATGGTTGGTTTCAAGTTTATTTAGAAATAAATATTTTCTAAATGAATTTGAAAGCAAGTATATTGCAAGCAATTGTACAATATAATTACACAGGATTCAGAACAAAATTTGTAATGGAAGATTTATTCTTGATATACCGCAGCATTAGTTTCAAGAAAGCAAAACTAAGGAGTGAAATTGAGAATGAGTATATATATATATATATGCATGTGGATGGTAATGTAATATTGAAGTCCTGAAGGTTAATTCTGTTTGTGGTTTTGCTAAAATTTTGTGTATAACAGTTAGCAATACACTTATCTCAGCTGTTCCATACATATGTCTGCAACATCCTCTGATCCCTAGAGTTATAAGATGTGATAATAAGGTTAAAGATGATTTGGTTTGTTTTTTTTTTTTTTAGAGAAAATGAAATGTTGTTCAAATAGTCATGAAAAATAGTTCTAATTAAAGCTGTAGAAAACAGTACAGTAGCTTAAGATTCTGGCTGTGATAATTAACAGAGATGATATGCTTAGGTATTTTCTAAATATTTATAAATGCATGAAGAGGGAGGGAAGAGATGTGCATTGTGAACATTATAGTGCTTAGCAAAAAATATGAGAGAATGAAGATCTAATAAATGCACTTTCATAATGAACATTCTCTGTTAGGTTTTGGTGATGGCTTTGCTCTGGTAAGCGTTGAAATGTGTATTTGACCAGAGGAGCATTCAAATCACACTTCTCAAGGATGGTGGCACAGTGGTATAGTGCACATGACTTTTTATTTTCTCCCATAATGTGACAGGACTTGTAACTGTGTGGGAGTGAAATTTGAAATTAATTGCTGTTCTGATTAACATATTATTGTATCTATGACCCAAAGTTTATCTGGTTCTGAAAAAGTTGGGTTGTTTTATTTTTTTCTTTCCAAAGAAAATTTTATTTGACCAGCACTCAAGGCTATATAGATAGCCACAAAATAAAGTATTTTTGCCCCAGAGATCTGTTGTGTTGTTGTATATCTCTATGAAATATTACTGTATTAAACTTAATGCAGCAAGTTACCACATAAGCTCAAAAAATGCACCAGACAAGTAAAAGCTAAGTGCAACATAATTTTAATAAACAGAAGAGAGAAAATAATATCTTACAAAAAGCAAATGATGTAATATATTCCATACTTGACAGGATTGAATAGAAATCAGTGATAAATACAATAGATGTGTATAAAAAGCTTGAAGGTCAAGTTGAGAAATGTGTGAGTGAAACAAAGACACACTCTTGCTAGTTCCTTCTTTCCTGTTAAATACCCATAGTGCTTGTTGGGTGTGGAGTATTGGCTGTCTTTTGAAATGCTTTGAATTCATTTATTGTTCATGGAGCAGAGTAAGTGGTTGTCTGGAACTGGACATGTGGGTTATTGAGGATATGAATACTTACTTGAAGCAGTGTATGTGTAAGGGAACTGAGCTGTGTTTGTGAAAGCAAGGTGGCTGTTCCCATGCTTATGGATTCTGAAGTGTGAGAGAGTGGCTAATATGACTGACTGGTTTTGTCTTCATCCAAAGATGATTGTAGAAGGATGTAACTTCTTACTCTTGTAGCCATTAATATTCCTGCAGCAAAAGATGAATGTCTTAATAATATTTTTTTAATATTCTAGGTGGATGGTTTTTTAATGACAGAAGAAAATTGACCAAAAACCAAGTGTAAATTTGGCATTTTTCTTCTAGCTTTTGAATCCAAAGTGGTGGACTCTTAGTTACAGTACTTTTGGATACAGCCTAACTACTTACCTTTAAGTAGTTTAAATTTAAATAATATAAAAAGATAGACTTAATTCTGTTATCCTGTAACTTGAAATAAACACGTTTTTCTCACAATGCATAAAATAGTAACATCTCTCTAGTCTACAACAAATTTGGTTTGAGACACACTAGTCCAATTTGTATTGAGATATGTTTGACTCCAATAGAAATGTGGTAATTATTATTTTTTTAAATTGTACTTACTTTAAATATAATATTTATTCCACTTAACAGTTGCTTTTACAAGATTGATAGTACTACAGGAGTATTCATCATAGTTTAGCCTCTGCTTTCTTACATACTATCTTTTCTATTGATTTCTGTGTATACAGCTGTTGAAAAACGAGTTTGCTTTGGGCAGTGTGTGTATGTGTGTTGAGAAGGGAGTCTTTTCTTAATTGACCTTGGATGTAGGATTATAGGTGAATGCAGTTTGGAAGGGACTTCAGGATATCCTTATTCCAACACCCTGCTCAAAACAGAGTCATTTCGGAGGAATGACCAGGTTGCTCTGGCCATTATCCAGTGTGGTCTTTGAAACCTCCAAGGTTTATGCACAACCTCTCTGTGCAGTCTTTTCCACTGATTTCACTGCCCTTGTGGTGGGAGAGTGTGGATGTGTAATTTTTTTCTTATACCCAGTCTGAACTTCCTGTATAAGTCTTGCTTGAACCTTCCTAAAGGAGAGTTGAGAGGAGAATTAGTCTAATACCAACACATTCTTGAGCATATGGTGTCTTAAGATGTGACATGATCTATCACAGCTGTATCTTTATCTCCTGCCATGATGATGCTGTTGATCACTGCATTTATTGATTGCTCTATTTTCATTGTGTTTTGATCTAGAAAGACTCTGTGGTATAGATAGTCAGGATCTTAGTGGTAAAATTCCATCAGTCATACTTTTTCTACACTCATTTAGTTGTCAAAACAAACTAATCTTAATCAGGTCTTCTAAGATGTAACATATGAATTTAAAATACCTCTTCTCATTCTGTGCAGCTTTTCATAAAGTTCAAATTAGTTCTTCATAGAACCTATAAAATTGATCATATGAAGCACTTTTTGCCCAAATTGAAAACAGAGAGAAAAATTTGCTGCCTGTTTTTTTACTGGATACTGAATAGATGTTGAGAATACCATAGTCATTTGTTCAGTTACTTTGAAATAAAGGCAAGTGCTTAAATTTCTGTACCTTTTATCCTCCTCATTGTATGTTTGTCTTCCAGACATCTTTTACTATCTGAATACTCTAGTCTTTGTATATATCACTGTGTATATTATGACAGCCCTATAACTGATTGTTTGAATGCATTTTTGGAGAGTGTAACATCAGTTAATTTAGTTGAAAGAACTTTCTTAGTTTATAGCTGAATCAGTTCAAAAAGGGCATAAAGTTAACTTTATAACTGAAAAATGCAGGCCTTAAAGAAAGATCTGTCCCAGCACAGCCAGCATCACCAGAATCCGAGGAGACTGTCCAGCCTGCTGAAAAGTCCTATGTCGAATCAGGTAAGACCTTTCATGAATCATAGGCGAAACAAAAGACATGATGCTTCCTTTGAATTATAATTCTGTGTCATTAACATGCAAACCCTTTTATAGATTTTGTTTTGCTTATCTGCTAAAGTTTATTTAACAGGAATCACTATTTATAACTCTGTATAAATCACTGACGATGAAAAGTGTAAAATTTCATGGTTACCATTGTAGCAGTATCACATCAGAATAACTTTCTGATGATGTACGGTTGTGGTTTAAAGATACATTTCCAACTGTATATCCAACCAGAATAACAGCAGATTCTTCACCTTAAAGCAACCAAATAAAACCCCCTCAACAATCAACTTAATAAGATAATAAAGTACTCACTTTACTGCTAAAACCACTAGTATATAATAAGTACAATAAATGGAGCTCCTACTGTTAAAAAAAATTAAATATTTTTAAAGCCCTATACTATTAGTAGAATGTATTAGAATTAAGAGGGATTCAAGAAAAAATGTTTTACACGTCACATTTCACGTATGTGATTTGCATTAGTGTTATTCAGAGAGTACATGTTTTTTCCTGTTTATTGAAGAGGCTTACCCTGTGTGATGTTTAAGTGAGTCTAATACATAAACCTACAAATACAGAGCATATGGCCAGTGGAATCTATGGAATATAGGTTTTGTTTTAAAAGACTTTCATTACTTTTCTTGGGATATAATTTCTAAAATATATCGAATGAGGTTATGGTTTCCTGGTTGTGGGGTTTTTTTGTTTGTTTTTTGGGGTTTTTTTTGTTTGTTTGGTGTTTTTTGTGTGTGTGTGTTTTCTGTTTTTGTGGGATCGTTTTTTGTAACTGGTACCATTTTGGATCTTTATTTGAAAATGCAGCTGTTATCTGGTTTAGAGCTTTTTTTTGTCAAATGTCAAATTGTAGGGTTTCTCAATGTTAATTTCAGGACATTCATATGAAGACAACACTTCATACAAATTCCTGGGCTTATGTGTTAGATGCCAATCACTTGTCCATGAAACCAGTTTGTGATTTCTTCTGGCAATTTGTAGCGGAATTGATATTGTAATGTTAATATCTATTTTCCCTGTTTATTAAGTCGATAAGACCCTACTTCTGCAACTCGCATTTTGTTGTCAAATGTGACTTGCTAGTGCTGCTGCCTAAATTCTAGGAACATAATAGATGAAAGTGTTAGTGAATTAATTCCTTAGAAGAAAGTTCTTGGTTTGAATAGTTATCTGAAGTTGTTACTACCCCGGAAAAAATGCATGTGCAAAAAATGCAGTGTAGATAATTTCTTCCAATTCATCTTCAGATGGATGAATCTGATGTGATTGTTGTAATACTTTCTATATTGGAGAGTATGCAAGACAAAATTCTTTTTCTAATTGTGTGAGTTGCAGAGGTTCACCAGGTCAGTCTCTAGGGAACTTTGTGAAAGGGATTAAGAACATTATGGAGCCTACTAAAAGCTGCAAGCTTTGAGTTAATGTTTAGGTTTTGCCTTTTGCACTTACCTTCACTGCAATTTGTAATCCTTTTAGAGCACAAGACTGCTGACGTAGAGTTGGAAGAGGAAATTCAATCTGTTCTTCATGAAGCTCTCCATTCCCAGCCTGGTAATGCATTAACACTTAGAAATTGCCGAAGAGTTTATAAATACTGCCACAGGCTAGAGGAATCTCAGAGTCTGGTTTTGGTATGCAGTTAAAGTACTTTTGCCTGCACAAAACATTCAAATCAGCTCATTTGTCATTTTCAAGAAAATTCAAAAAGTTCAGTCACCAAATCCTAAAACTGTGTCTTCTTATCCAGACTTGTTTGGTGGCAGTAACTCAAATCAGTCATTTAACAAAAACTTCCTCAAAATACTGGATAGAGGGCAAGAATGGGTAGACCAGAGATGGCCTTTACTGTGAGCAAAGAAGGTCCTGGCAAGTTTGGTTTATAATGCTGGACTGTGTAGATAAGTCATCTGTCAATCCCCATTCCCATTGGAGACTAGCTGGAAAACACAAAGGGTGTACTGGAGACTGAATATTTGCTGGTAATAGAACATACCAAAGAAAATTTATTCACTAACAATCTGCATTATTGATTAGGAGAGAGACATGAAGATGAAAGTGTAAGTGACCAGTGGCAAGTAAAGGAAGAAATACATGGAGAAACTTTTGAAGCTCCTGCAACAGATGACATGCTCAGAGAATTTGAGAATGAAATACCAGACGCGTATGAGACACCAGACTCGGTTCAGAAAGGTATCTGAATGACTAAATACATTTAAAAATAAATTTACAAAAGCAAACCCAACCCAGACAAATGAAAATACATCTCATTAAAACCTGGACTTGTAATTTCTACTTAAAATATAGAGCCATAGCAAGTGTCAACTACAGCATTATTTAGCAAATAAATATATTTTAAGTCAAAATGGAGTATTTTAATGCTATGTGTTTTGGCATCCAGGTAACCATATATTATTAATTACTATTCTACCAGCTTTCAACAAAATTAATCTGTGCTCCAAATATGCATATATCTCCCCAATAGAGGAATGAATATAATCATATAGAATGGTTTTGAATAGTTTGGTTTAAAGATGTCCTAGTTCCAACCCTTCTGCCATTGAGGACACCTTTCATTAGACCAGGTTCCTCAAAGCCCCACCCAGCCTGGCCTTGAACACTTCCTGGGCTGAAGCATCCAAAGCTTCTCTGGGCAACCTGTTCCAGTGCCTCACCACCCTCATAGTGAATAATTTTTTCTTTATATCCGATCTAAACCTGCCCCTTTTCAGTTTAAAGCCAAAACCCTTGCATTATCACTACGTGCCCTTGTAAAACGTCTCTCTTCAGCTCCTTTGTAGGCCCCTTAAGATACTGAAAGGCTGCAGTTAGGTCACCCCACAATGTTCTGTTCTCTAGGCTGAACCCCAGTTCTCAGACTTTTCTCACACCTCTGGAGAGGTGTTCCATGTCCGGTCTCTTATCTACCAGCACCCCCAAGTGCTTCTTGGCATGGCTGCTCGCAATCTGTTCATCTCCTATCAGTAATACCTGTATGGAGTCTGCTTCTGGACCTTTTGGTTTATTAAATGCAATTTTAAAGTTTATTAACCCAGTCTTTTCTAGACTTTATTCTCATTCTTCTTTCATTGAAATATGGCTCCCTAAGAAAATGTTATGCATTAACTATATTTAAGTCCTGCGGAGATGAAGATATTGTATAAAGATGACACTCATATCTTGTCACCTTGGGGCATTGACTGGATGATAAAAATTGTAGTGAAAATATTAAAGTGGAATCATATGATCTAAATCCAACTAGGGGAAAATTTTTCTGAATGCCTTTTATTTGTACTACTGAAAATTTTACCTATCTCTTAATACCTCTTGATACCTTTTGAAAAAACCCATGTTATGGATGTCATCTAAAAGTTTTGATTGCCGGAAGTGCACTGAGATTCTTTCTTCACAACCAGAGTAACTCTTCAGTCTGGGTGTGTGATACCTCCTTGTTTCTGTATCTCTTATTCATCCACAGCGCAAGTCAAAGTAGGAGACTAGAAGAGAAATTCAAATTCTGTTTACTTTAAATCTTTGCAATTAAGAAGGCAAAGTGAATATATTCTCCTTTCCTCCAGTTTAGTCAGAAATTTCTGGGGAGAGTCCTCTTATTTTGAGGAAATGTGTATAGAGTTTATTCATATCTACACATTCTCAATATTGTATATAAAAAAAATGGTATTTTTTTTCAGTCTCTATACATATCTTGCTACCATTAGGAAAAAATTGCTTAGAATTTCAGCTTAGAAATATGACTGTTCTTACATAATATCTGTTAGGGGGTTTGTGGTGCTGTTTGTTGATTTTTAAAATGTTAAAATTTGTGCAAACATATTTGTTTCTCAGATGCTGATCCTATGGCAGATGATGTTGGAGCAGTGGAATCTGAACCATATGAAATTCCAGGTGTCATTTTGTTTTTCCATACTCAGTAATAATGGTTTTCTGCCTCAATGTAGCAAATTATATGAGAAAGAAAAATAGAAAAGGTTAGACTGGTTTAGGAATATATAATTTTGAATTTGGTTTTTTTTTTCTCCAATAACTAGTTCTTACTCTCTTGGAGAATTGTACTTTGGGATGACTGTATCATACTTGCTATTGAAAGTCTTTATTACAAATAACAGGAGACAGGTATGGAAACTGCTTTCATTGGTGCAAAAACTTTTTATTTACTGTGTGTTTCTGACTGTTGTGTATGATTGGGGACTTGGTAGGCAAGTGATCTGTGGTTTTACAGTCTAAGAAAGTGAGAATGAGATTTATTGCTTATATTGTCTTTGTACAGTCTATAATACTAAGATTCTTCTAGGCTATTTTTCTTGGCATTAGGAGCATCCAGTTATTTGTAGTTTTCCTTCAGGACTGTTTGTTTCTGTGTGGCTGACTACTGTCAGAGAGTGAGTCAACACCAAGAACATAATTCTGAACTATCTTTGTTCTGTCTTTCTGCACACCTTAATGCATCTTGAAAGCTTTTTGAAATTTGGCTTGGACTAATCCAATTACCCTATAGTCATCTTCATATTATGCTTGATGTCACGTACAATGGCATTAGCTCATCTTTCCCATTATGAAGAAGCTTTAAATGGATATTGCAGTTTCTCTACTGTCTGATAAGTGTTTTCTTCAGGATTCTAACAGTGTTTTTTTTATAGTATGGGCAGTCTCTTGCATTGACATTAAAAATTGATTTATATTTGGACTAGTCTTATGTTTGATTCACTGTTAGCTCTGGACCTCACAATTGTATTTGATGTCACAGATGTGACAGAAGAGTAGTTTTATTTGTTTGATGCAGCTAAAACTGTTTATTCCAAATGATGTGGGAGATTACTGGTTTAGAATCCAAGCTATTATACTTCCCAAGTAAAAGGATAAGTTACTTTATCTTCAGTACTGTGTTTTCTCAGATGTGTCATAGTGAGTATATTAACAGCATTGAAAAGAATTGTAGTTATAGAGGAAAATAATCCCCAAATTTAGCTAGGTAATGAAAGGAAGTAAATTGCTCTAAATCTGAGATGCCAGAAGTGAAGCACATATTTTGCAAGGTCAGTTTCTGGTTCATATCTTGTCTTCTATAGATCCATCACCAAGTGAGCCCCCTGCACATTAGTAAAGAAACTACTTTACAATTTTGAGAATAGAGGATGTTTGCATTTTTTATTAATATTAGAAACATTATTAAAAAATATTGATGGAGACTAATGGCACTTGTTGCTCTAGTTTTGCTACAGAGAGCGTAGCAGAAGGCTAAAAGAGAGAGTGGCCCAAGGCCTTCCGTTAGATTGCCATGTGTCAAGTTGCAAATGTCAGTTTATAAAGTTTTAGTTTTTCATTTTTCAACTAAGGAGCTACATTTAGGCATTGAAAGACTGATTATGGATACAAGTTAAAACAATGAAATATTAAACATATTTCATGTTTTTAATTTCAAGATTTTTATTTGTTCATATTTAATTTACATCTTTAGATGAGTATGTTGCAGATTTGGAAGAGAGAGTAAGTGATCCAGACACTCCAGGTTTGTAAATTTTCATTACTTCAAATGATAATCACACTTTTTAAAATGTGCTACAAAGCAATGTGTCATATTGACTGTTTCATCAGTTTTATTTTCAAAGGATTTTTAGATAGTTTCAAGTAAGCCTGATTTTTAGGCCACTATGTTACCATTACATTTGTGAGCATAACACTCCATGAATTCAATCTACAAACTTACATAAATATTTTGTTCTGTCACGAGTTTCCCAGTCTAATCAATGGATTGATCATCCAACACCTGCTTATATTCCTAACTTTAGGCCTAAATACAAATATGCATAAACTTACTGTACTGTGTGTTTTATGGTGTAGTTCCTGGATGTGTTTTATAATTCAGCAGTCACTTTCAAATAAAGCACTGTAGTAAGTCAGTATGATTATTTCTGTTATTTTTGAGCTAAATAAGTGACCTTTCTAAGTTCTCTTGTGTTATTAAGCTGTCACATGAAAATTCAGTTGGAATATAAAACATTAAATATTTCTATTTAAGGTGACTCTGAGGTACTGCCAGAAGATGCTATGGAACATTACACAGGTACAGTCCAAAGTCTTCTTTCTTTCTATTAAAAGTTCATTGAATTTTGGCCCCAAACCAAGACAGTCACACACACAAAAATACCTCCCCAAAACAAACAAACAAACAAAACAAACCACAAAACCACACAACACCCAAGACTTTGGTGCTTCTAGATAGCATTTTTTCAGTATGTAAATTAAAAATGTAGACATAATAACTTTGAGGAAATTATGCTAAAACCTACATGAGTACTACTACTCTGTAATGTCAGCCAAATGGGCAGAATAATATTTTGAAGGTTGAATTTTCAGGGGAATGAATATTGGAATTTTAAATTGTATAGAAATGTTCTTGTGATAAAAAAGAATTTAAACTTGCCAGAGATGTTGCAGTTAGTGTGATGTCAAGAAGAAAGTAGTATCTCTAAAATTTTTTTTAAAAGCAAGTAAGCCATAACAAGTAGATGCCAAAATTACACTGTAGAAGTTAGCTATATATAGAAATGATTTATAGATACTTCAATTCCAAACTATAGGTATTTTTTAGATGGCTTCATGAACTGTATAAGAAAGCCTGCTGATACTGCTTTTTTTTTTTAAGTCTATCTTCTTATGCCAGAAAATCAATCAGTTTTTTTTACAGGATCTTTTAGAAATTTTCACCTTTGCACTCTTACTAACTTATTACAGTATGAACTACTATAGTTTCAAATATTTTTTTTGGTCTGAAAAAACTTGACACTATATTGCATTATTTGTTGCATCTTTATTTTCTTAAAATTCCATGAATTTTCCTACTAATTTTCTTTTTCTTTAAACAGAGGATAGAGCTCATGAAGATTATAGTGAAGACCAAGGTATGACAACTTCTATATTTAGTAAAATTACAGTATCAAAATGTTTCATTAATATGCAAGTGGAATTAGTTTTAAAATTTCCTATGCTGTCACATTACTTTGCAAGTTCTCACTTAAGGTTTTGGGTTGTTGTCTGTTCAAACCCCCTGTGTTTGTAATCAATCAATCAATCAATCTTTTAACACTGATTCATGTGTAGAGTATGCATATGCATTATATTCCCATATTGGTCCTCTTTGCCATACTTTGTGCCTATGTGGAATAAGAATGTTGAAGGCTTTGCATACCCTTTTCCTTGTGAAACCCTGGCCAGGTCAGCTGTGGTTTATTGCGTCTGTTTAACTCAATATCACCATGTCATCTTGTCTGCCATTACCAGTTCTTTGGGAATTACTCTTTTTTAGTGTGATTTGGTTGATGATTTGCTAATGATTACTGAGACCAAATCAAAAAGTAAACAAGAAGAATAGCAGTCACAGCCTTGAAACAAAGGTGTGTGGTTGTGGCTCCTGCTGTGATATCCTTCTGGAGACTACCATACTTCAGAATAGTTAAACATATCTTTGTTTATTGTTTATTTCCCATGTTTGTGTAACCTGAGCAAAGGACAGCGTTTCTTAACTTCCAAATACTTGCAACAGAAAACTTTGAGGTTCATTCTTTGTTATCAGGAGGTAAATTCCAACATCCGTCTTTGGGATAGAAGTCAAAATTCCACTGAAAGACTTTCAGTGGCCCAAGGATGTATTTAGCCCTTAGCCTGTGTCTTTCTCAGTCTGCAGAAGATATTTATTTGCCTCAGTTATGGTGCCTGTGACAAAATGTCTCAGCATTAATAGGATAGAAAAGCAAGAGACTCTAGGTTTTTCCCAGGGCTTAATTTTTACTTGCCTTTCTAGGTGATAGTTATTTTATGATCAGTTCCTAATCAAGAATCACTTCTCTTGCTTCTCACACCTAGATATGAAGAAGTGCAACTTCTAATCTTTCCTTTTCATGCTCCTTCGTATGTAGGGGTAACACGAACAGAAAATGCTTCTGTGTCCTTGTGAGGAGACATCTCTATCTGCTTTTTGACTTAGTTGATCAGGAAGGTTGCAAAGGAAATTGCATCAGCTTTTTTTAAAATCAGTTCCAACAGCATTTCATATTCTGCAGTCTCTTCTGGCACCCCAGCACAATAACAGTGAATCACTGTATTTTGTGAGTCATTCATGTGCTTCTTGCACTTCAGAAAGCAGTGGTTTCATGTACAGTTGCCTCTCTGTGCTGCAATGAGAGTTTTAAATAGTATCAGATAAATCCCTCTACTCTTTCTTTATTCTTGCCAGTCCTCTGATTAGGATGATAAGGAGAATAGAAACTTCCATTGTTTTCCTCAAAAGGAAATTCTAAGGTAGCATGTGACTGTCAAAAAAATTATTATTCTTGGCTATTAAATTGTCAGGCTTCTTTATGCAGTAACGTATTCCCACAGTTCAACATAAGCCATGGAGAACTGCTTTTCTCTTGAAAAAAGTTCTCATTTTCACAACATAATTTTACTTTGCTTTCAAGTTCCACCTTGAAGACATTCTGGTTGTGAGAGAAAACACAATGTGTCCTTTTGTACTATTTAGAGGAATTTCATTTCAGAGCTGCAGACTGGAGCAGTGTAGAAGAAAAAGACCAGTCAGATGAGGCTCCCTTTCTGTCACACACCATTTTTTCCCTCTGAGTTCAGTCTATGGAGTTTCAGGGCATGTTCGTGTTCATATGCTAGACACCATTTTAGCAGTTGTACCTATTTTTCATCCCTGTTGTCTCTAGGCCCATCTTTCTTGTACCTTTTGACATGGTTTTGGTTGGATTGAAAGTGAAACAGATTTACCTTGTTCATGGAGAAGAGCAATTATGGCACAGTTTTTCTAAAGTCAAAGAACAGTTGGAGGCCAATGTGGAGATCTGAAATTCTTTATCTCAAATGTAAAGCTTGTGGTTTTGCCATGGGCTCCAAAACTGCAGTAGAATTCCACAAGAAGATTCACATTAAAGCCTTTATATGCAATTGTCTGTGAAATCAACAGAAGTATAAGCTTTGGGTCATTGTATCTTCCCCATCTATATTGCATTTGTTTCCCCTCTTCTGGCAGGACCCTCTGGTAAAATATTTTTCCCAATCCTGGTGCTTTCTAGAGTTCTCAAAGCTGAAGGCAGTGCAAGGTGATTGTTGGCCAGAGCAGTCCAGTTTCTTTTGTGACTCTTGCTTTGTGTGGCTTGGTTCTTAATTCAGATCAGGAGCTGCTCTAATAAGATTGCTGTAATTGCATCACTGAGGTTATTGCTAAAGCTAAAAATTCTTTAGTTGAAATCAGTGCCCACAGTGGAGTGTGTAAATGGATTGATTATAGGACTTGGAATACAAGAACTCAGTTACTGTACATAACTTTCAGTAGTTTTATGAAGAATTTCCTACAGTTCATCACCAGGAAAGTAGAGAAAGAAAGCAAGTTTGAGATTTTCATTAGAAATAAAGAGTTCTTGATGTTTTTTTAAGCATATTCTGTAAGATCTTTCTAAGGTGCGTAGGGAGAGCCATGTGACCATTAGAACCATGTAAGATACAACAATAGTATTAAGGTGGGAGGGTTGTTTGGTTTTTTACAAATGTTATGTAAATAACCTTTTTAAGATGAGGATTAGTACCTGTTAGATAATGAAATTATCCAAAACACTGAATGAACTTTGAACTTGTTTAGTTCTAAAATTTTCAATAAGTGTATATTGAAAATTCAGACAATGGATAGCATTTTGTCTATTTTCAGACATTATTTAAAATTAAATATTGAATATTCTTAACCTATTTCTTCTTTGGAATTACAAAAATTAGATGGACTGTATGCAAAGATTAAGAATGTGGGAGAATCGTAACAACTGTGCAGAATGATAGAGTTATTTTTGTAATTATTTTCAACATTTCATCTGTGTGGTAGAAAGTCTTGAAATTTCAGCAATATGTACACATATAGTATTTTTTTTAATGTAGAATTTCTAGTACAAGCTTCTGAAAGAGCTCATGTATCTATTCAGGCCCCCAAACTAGGGAAGGTTTTTTAAGGAGTTTGCATTTATCATTAATGAAAGGAACTGGATGTTTAACAACCAAATTTTTAGGATACTTTGTGCATATCAGCCACTGTATTTTTTTCTTTCCTTTCAGAACCCAAACATGAAAAGCAAACTGAGACTCAAGATACAGGTATACACCTATATACCTATATAAATATTTTAGGCAAATTAGCATAAAAATTGTAAACTTAATCTTGCCGTTTATATATATTGAAGTACATAATCTGTGTGACCTTCAGTCAAGACATTGTCAGTTATGGCAAAGGTTCATTACAGTCTGTATTGTTCTAAACTTAGATTTTTAACTACGAACTTAGAAACTTTGTTTTAATATGCCGTCCTTGAGGATTCATCTTTAAGGTCTCAAGTGACACAAAGTGGGGTATCTGAGGCTTTTAATGGACAGCTGGACCGCAGTAATCACAGACACTCAGCCTACTTCTTGCGATGAGCCTTGCTCATAATCTTGCAACCAGTGTGTAAGGTCATTCAAAATGTACAGGCTGTCAGTACTAGCTCTGCTTTGATGCAGACTTCTTGCTGGTGCATGTCTCATTAGTAGAAGCAATTACAAATTATTTGTCTGCAGTATTCTCGCTGCAGTATTCCATACGCTTTATTGTCTTGAAGTGCCAGCTCTTTTGAGAGTCATCTCAGACAACCGACTGAAAAAACCCACAGTCATTTAGTTTAGAAGGAAGTCAAGAAGTTCTCTACTGTAAATAAATTGTGTCTGTTTTGTCACCTTTGTTATCATAATCTTAAGAGGACAGCAAAATGAATTAAAAGGTGCCATATTAAGAGAAAACAAAAAGAACTTATTTTTTCTGTAGAATCCGTAATTCAAATTGTAGAATTTCTTTGTTGTCCTTCAAGAAGGAAGTTAGGACTCACAAATGAATTGCATGTTTATCCAAATAAAAACTTTTAAAGTTTATAGGTTTGCAGGTTTTTTGGTTGGTTTTCACTATGTCTAGTGGATGGAGTTGATGCTGTAAAAGATGAAAGTGGGAGTACTTGAATGTATTTAGAAAGAGTAAGGAGAGGTTTTAAAATTTCAGTTATTGTGTCATAGTCCAAACAACAATTGTTGAAAAGGTACAATTTTGAAATAACTAGCTGATGAATAGAACAGTTATTTAGTGAAACAGGAAACAGTATTTAAGATGTATTTTTTTCCCCTGGAATTCATCAAAGTATCTGTTTGTTAATAGCAGGTAAACATGTCTATGTGCTAGCTACATGTTCTTTTGTGTAGCATGTAAGTTCCATCACTTGAGGGCTTGATTTCATTATTGCTCTGAATTGAATGTTTTCTTAGCTGTTGAGGACCTTCCAAAGGAGGTGAATGAAGCCACAGGGCCAGGCATATATTTTGTAATTGTGATCTTAGTGTTTTGATGAAATGTATACATTTGAAAATTAGATGTTTAAAAAAATAGCAAGCTGATTATACACTTTTTCCTTTTTATACTTATAGAGGAAATTAATGAAGATTTTGATATTGCTAAAGACCTCTCAGGTATGAAATTTTATAGTTTATAAAAACTTTTTTTCTTCCATTTATATTGGTTAATATAATTAAAAAACAAACAAATGAAAAACACAGCAGAGTATAGAATCGTGGAACACTTTGGGTTGGAAGGGATATTTAAAGATCATCTGGTTCAATCCCTCTGCCATGTCCAGGGACATCTTTCTTTAGTCAACTTGCTCAAAGCTCTGTGCAGCCTGACTTTAAACACATCCAGGGGTGGGGCATCCACTACTGCTCTGGGCACCTGTTCCAGTGTCTTACTACACTCATCATAAAAATTTTGCTTCTTATGTCCAATCTCTATCTACTGTCTTTCACTTTAAAATCCAATGCTACAGGCATCAGTAAAAAATTTCTGCCTTTCTTACAAGATCCCTTATTGAAAGGCTGCAATAAGGTCTCGCTAGAGTCTTCTCTTCTCCAGGCTGAACAAGCCCAAGTCTCTCAGCCTGCCTTCCTAGGAGAATTGCTCCAGCCCTCTGATCATCTTCATGGACCTCATCTGAACCTGTTCTAACAGGTCCATGCCTGTCCTCTACTAAAAACTCCAGAGCTGGATGCAGCACTCCATGGGGGGTGTCATGAGAGACACCTCTTTAGATGCAGCCATGGATGCAGTTGGCCTTCTGGGCTGGGGGTGCACACTTTTGGCTCATGTCCAGTGTTTTATCCACCAGAATACCCAAGTCATTCTCCACAGGGGTGCTCTCAATCCCTTCTTCCCCCAATGTTTATTGATACTGGAGGTTGCCCTGACCCTGGTGCAGGACCTTGTACTTGGCCTTTTTGAACCTCATGACATTCGTAAGAAGTACTTATTCTGTTGCTCAAACTGGAGCTCTGTGGTAATTTCCCACATTGCTGCTCAGAAAGATTACATTGTAAATTTTTGTTTGCTGTATTGTTCTTGAGGAATTTTAAATGAGTACTGTGTGAAATGTAATTTAAAGATACGCTCTAAGAAGTTAAAAATCTTGTTAAAGCAGTTTTTCTCAAACATGATGTTGATTGAGTCAGCAAAGTGATCTAAGCAGTTTAGCCTGAGCACTGTGTGTAGGATTTGATGCTATATTTATTTTGATTTTCTATTTGAAAAATGCATTCTTGTATAATTAAAAGGGGTAACATACATTGTTTCACTCAAACAACGATTGTAAAATCCTTCTGGTGTGTGCAACAGAAGTCCTACTTCTAGTAGCTAAACTTTTGGATGTGAAATGCATTCAGTACCCTATTTCCTACTCTTCAGTTAACCAAATTGGTTAGTTTATAATTTAAGCCTTCCTTTTTGTTTGATACTAATTCGATTGTGTGGCTGCTGGGAAATAAAAACAAAATTATGGATGTAATGTGAATAACTTTCAACACTCATTTTCTGTCTAGGAGTAGAAAGTAAGCAAACAGAAGATGATATGGCCATTGAACCAGAGGAATCAGGTTTGTATATTGTGTTTTCCATGCTTTTGCTACTTAAAAAAATTAATAATCGAGAATGTTAAATATTATGGAATACAATTCTATGCTGCAATAAAAATGCATTCATAACTTTTTCTGCAGCTGTTTTCTTCTGAGGACAAACACATCTGTGTTTTTGGAATCTAGCATCTTGGGATTTTTAATGACAATATTCAATGGCTTAGAAAGCACTCTTCAGTTTTAGAAGTTTCTTGAACTGGGAGCACTGGGAGAGTGCTCCCAGTTCAGAAAAACTTATATTGATAAAAATTACTATATTTGGCCATATGATGGAACTAAAAATTTCTTTTCCATGCTCTGTTTTCCACCAGCCGGTCAGGAGTGCGTACTCAGAGAAGAGGGTATATGTAAGGAATAAAGTGGAATGTCCCACCCAGCTTTGAGCTCTTTGTTTATGGGCTTCCCAAATCAGAGAATGTATTTCCCTCTCTTCAATTCTTCCTATTATCTACAGCCAGCATCCTGGCTATTGGGAGGTTTTTTCTGGTGAGCCTGACTCCCTCCAAGCATGAGCAGGGACTGTGTGCAGCCTTCAGTCTATTAGCAGTAATAGCACTAAGTGATGTGTGACATGTCTAATTTAAACATACATATGGAAATAAAAGTAATTGAATTTTGAAGTCAAGTATTTCACAGTTACAGCTGGGAACATAATAGGTATATATGGATGTTTTCTACGCCCATACTGTAGTAGCATGTGAAACTGTGGAATATGTGTGCTTTGGATAATATAGTTTCAGAACTTTGAAGTATCATTTTTGAAATTGCGCAATCCTACAGTATGCTCACTGGCCTACTTAAGTATGAGTCTTTCCCTTGGAAAAATTCAACTGAGGAAGAAGTTTGCATCCCACTTCTGCAAAAGTAGTATTACAGAGCAGTCTTGATAGGTCACTACTTGGAGTATAAGTGAAAAAAAAAGAGGCTTTTTGTAAATATTTAGGGATCAGTCCAGTTTGAATTATTTTTACGTTTTTTATTTACAGAAAAACCTGCTAAAGCTGAAGATTATTCAAATGATGTTCAAGTGGGTAAGTCAATCTTGGGTGCCTGGTTTTTTTTCCTAAAAAAATGAAGCTGTAGCTACATGGAAATTAGTAATGAAGTTACTTTGTGGAGAGGCATGAAAGGATACCATTATTGTCAAAGTTGCTTTAGTTGGTTTAGAAGCAATAATTTTTCTGTTGTACTTGATAAATTCCAATGGTAGTTACTGGGTTGTATGAAAGCATTCCAAATAAACTGAGTATTTTTAATTTAAAACTTAATTTTTAATGATTTCAGATAGAGTGGAATACTTTTGAAAGGGAAACACCACAATTTCAGGTCTCGATATGTGTATGCTTCCTCTCCAGAGCAAGTATTGTGGACGATGATAGTGTTACTTCTCTGTGTGTCAGTTGGATCTATTGGAGTCTGACTGTGGCACATTCTTTAGGCACTGATCTGGAAACAGGGAC
Source organism: Corvus cornix cornix (assembly GCF_000738735.6). Classification (NCBI taxonomy): domain Eukaryota; kingdom Metazoa; phylum Chordata; class Aves; order Passeriformes; family Corvidae; genus Corvus; species Corvus cornix. The sequence continues at coordinate 117,303,984 of NC_046333.1, read as the reverse complement.
TGTTTTGTCATGCCATCACATTTTTCTTGGCATAACTTTTTAAGAACAAGAGCACTTCCAGTTCTTCCATCTGTTGCCTGACAGTAGTAGACATAGCTTTTACCAAAACCATTTTAGGGTAGTTAAGTGGCTTCTAAATTCAAGGACTGCATATTGTTACATTTCTTGGAGTTAACTATTACAGTTTGCTGATTTGTTAGTTGTAGCAAACTAGTTGTGTTGGGTGAAACAGTTACACCTCAGGGCATCAGAGAAATGGCAATCCAAGACCTTTAACATCTGTATTTTTGTTCTGTGCTGATTAGCCTGACCACCTTTCTGGTTAGTTAATCTTTGTACTATGCAGGTCTTACAAGATGTGGTACCCAGAGAGTTCTGGGTTGGTGTTTTTTTTTTTTCCTTGCAGTATTTGTGTTTGGTTCTTAGTCATGCCAAAAGTAGCCAGAGAAGTGAAAAAAACACAGGAGGCCTTTTGTGGTTGTCCAGGACAGATTGTTTTAGTTCATGTTTGAATTTGTATGCTGAACCAGAGCTGAGGTGGTTTGAAATGCGCTCACATTGGTGCATAACTGTGTTGTCTACAAGGTCTTTCCAACCTGTTTATCACAACAGCCACATGGTGTGTTGAAATATTTCAACCCATAGCTGTTAATTAATAGATGCATTAGCTGAAAGTGTTTTGTTTCATGATGGGTATGAAGTATTCTTAACCAAAGCTTATGATCAGTATAGGAACAAACAGTACTTATCTTTGACAGCATGGGCAAGAAGTTCAGCAAAGGTAGTCTTCACTCTGCTTGTTGTGCATTAAGTTGGAGGAACTGGAGAAGAGGAAAAGATGTTTGCTCTCAGAAAAGATTGCTGTTTAAAGTTAAAATAACAAAAAGGGACAGACAGAACTATTACAAAATTTCAACAGTAGATAATTCTACCACACAATGTCAGTTGAGGATACTGAAATGATTTCTTGACTTACACATACTATTTTAAAATTAAATTCAGAATAGAAGTGCCAAATTGAAATATTGGGGGTTTGGACCATATTTCTATCAGTTTTTGTGTTGTAATTTATGGCTCAGTCTTGCAGCAGTAAATTAATTTTCCTACCTTCGCAAAAAAAAAAAATCTTAGGTGTTTTATATAGTAGTGGTGGATTTTGAAATACGCCATTTTGAATCATAGCATCATTTAGGTTGGAAAAGACCCTAAAGTCAAGTCCGGCTATAGACCTAACACTGCCAAGTCCACCATTTTAAACCATGTCCCCAAATGTCACATCTGCACATCCTTTAAATACCTCCAGGGTGGGAACTCCACCTCTTCCTTGGGCAGCCTGTTCCATTGCTTGACCACCCTTTTGGGGAAGAAATTCTTCCTCACACCCAATCTAAACCTCCCCTGGTGCAACTCAAGGCTGCTTCCTTGAACTATCTCTTGCTACTTGGCAGAAGAGACTGACTGTCACCTGGCTACAACCTCATTTCAGATATTTATGGAGAGCGATAAGGTTCCTCCTGAGCCTCCTTTACTCCAGACTGAACAACCCCAGCTCCCTCAGCTGCTCCTTATGAGACTTGTGCTCCAGACCCTCCACCAGCTCTGTCCTTGGCTGGACATGCTTCAGCACCTCAGTGTCCTTCTTGCAGTGGGGGGCCCAAATCCAAACACAGAATTTGAGATACAGCCTCACCAGTGCTAAGTAGAGGGGAATGATCACTCCTTTAATTGCAGATGTATTTGCAAATAAGATGGTGGAATTGAACCTAGTTATCCACTCTCCTTTTGTTGTATTGTGATGCTAAGAGACTCCTTGCCATTTTCAAGCACTGTTAGAATGAGAAAGAGCTTGTTCTATTTTGAAATGGTACGTATTTCTGAATAAATCTTTTAGATTTTTTTTTCTTACCTGTGGTTGTTTTCAAAATTAGTGTAACACACCACTGAAATCACAAGAGTATCTTGATGTCTATCCTGGCATATCTTTTAGAAACACATAGTAGCAGCAGCACTAGAAGAAATTAATTGTTTTGTCAGGGGCCTTCACAGGGAAAAAGTGAGTGAATCAATCAAAATGTGTTTTAAAGACAGTTATTAAAGATGTAAGTAATTATTAGAGGTAGTACAATGTACATGATCCTTTGTTTAGGAACTAGAAAATGAAAATAATTTGAGCAGCACAAAATCTGAGCCTGCACTAACTTAAGAATCCTTATAATTTGTGTAGTTGTGTGGGAACCACTCGAAAGGCAGAAGAACCAGTATTTCTAACTTTTTCTAATAATTTTATTGCTTCAGCACATAAAGTAAAATTCAAGTAGCATCATGGGAAACTGACAAAAGAAACATAGGACATAAACTACTGGCAACGAATAAAATTTTCATTAAATTATTGGTTCTTCCTGCTCTTAAGTATATTTGCTTGTCTTTTTTGGATGTGAATATTTCAGTTTGAAAGCAAGATTACTCTCAAATTTTCCTCTGAGATTATGACATTCATGTTTACCAGGTTTTTCTGTTTTAGTATCTTCTTTGTGATAGAGGATTCAGTATGCGGGATTTTGTTGTCAGAAGTCTATCTTTTTTGTTTATGTGATTTAATTTCATCAGTTGTTCAAAGCTAATATTTCCTGTTCTTTAAGCAGTAATAAACATAACTTCAGGCAGTGTAAAATAAATTCAGAAATGTCACTATACATTCCTTATTCTTCAGTAGTTTAAATTCGTGCAACTGCATTTGAAGCATGGTGGCACCAGTTTTTATCAGGTTTGGAGCAGTTGTTTGGTTTTTTGGAAAGAAAATGGGAGATAGCTCAGAGGTTGAATTTAGCTGTGAGGAACATTCTCACATCACCAGGGAAGAGACTGGGTGTGGGATTTGAATATGCTGGAGTGCAAGTCAAAAGTTTCTTGCTGACTTCAGGTCACATCACAAAAAGGTCATACTAGTCAAGTACATCTTTAGGTATCTGTAAGTACTGTTTTCCAGTTCTCTGAGTTTACTTCTGGAATTATTGCCAGTGTTCTTTTCCAGATGTAGGCTTCTTTAGCTGCAGTTATAATCTGCATTTTTATAAACTAATGGACTTGGGTGGTATGATAAACTAGCTTGAAATATTACTGATACAGGTTTTCTGGCTAATCCTGCTTTACATTGGCACATAAATTGCAGTGGTTGTGATAGAGTGGTACTTGTTGGACACATATTTTAAGGGAGACATTGCAGGTTTAGGGGATACCATTACTCTCTGTATTTGGATTTTGATCCCTCTTGTACGTGTTTAGATTTAAAATATCTACGAGTTGTTCCACTCCTCCCCTTCACCTTGTATCCTTGACGTTTTTATAACCCTACATTTATTTTACCAGCTGCTGAAATGCCTTATGTGTGGAGAAGTTTCCACTTTAGCACTTCGGCCCTTCCTCATTCCCTGGCTCCTCTTTTCCGGTTGTCTTTGATTTTAACAAATAAAACCCAAAATCAAACCAACACAAAAAAACAAACTAAAACCAAAATCTAAATGTTTAAAAGGAATTGTGGCATGGCCTAGATATCCTTTACAAGGTAAATGAAGTGCCATATGGTAATAAAAAATTTACTGCCTAGAAAAATATTTAAAAGTTTGTTTCCCACCTTATACAGCAACTTTGTATATATTCATTAAGGTAGCTCTTAGTAATTATAGCTTTTCCATATTAACTAGTCTGATACAAAGTTGCATTTTTTAGCATTTAAGCTTTTTTTGTTGTTGTTTTAGAGGAAGTTGTGTTTTGGTTGGTCCTTTAATATAGATTTCCCCTTATTTTTTCAGATACTTAAAGCTTCAAAAGAAAAGTCCCTACATCAGGAGGACCAGTCCTAACCATACGCTACAAAAGGGGAGCAGATGGTTGTAATAGACCTTATGATGTAATTACCAAGCAGTTCAGGGTTTGGGGAATGAACACTAAGATGTTGTAAATGGGTTTTAGCCAACTGTCATTTTAGTAAGCATTTTTAACACTTGGATGTTTAGTTTACATTCCTGTCTGATTTTTTTTTTCCCTTGGTCAAGTTTAGTGAATTCATAATTTTTCTTCTGTGTTTGTGACAGTTACAACTTAGAGCTGCATTTCATGTACTGTTTAAGCAATTGTTAATATTCTATTTATAACGTAGCAGCAAGTACATTTTTTTCAGATTTTAATATATATCTTTTGTTGTGGATTCATACAGTATGTACAGAGCAGTTTGGTCAAATGAAACATATGATGTTATGAATTTTTAAATATTTCGTAACTGCTGATATAGCATACAGCCTAATTGCATTTTATTAAAAAAACACTAATCAGGCACACACTATGCTGTGAAGTTTGACTTCTATCTCTTTGCACTGATGTTATGTCAACAGTTAACTACATGAATTTCAGGTGATTTTAAAATACCCTAACAAGATATGAAATGTGTGTTTAATACTAGTAAAAAGCCAGATTACAAAATTACAGTTTTCAAAAACCCTTTATGTATGAATTAGCACTTTTTATTTATGCCCATTTGATTTTTCAAGGAAAAATGTCTAGAGACTAGATGCTAGCCTGGCAGGGAGTCAGTGGAGATTGCAACAAGACTGATTTGCTGGAATCAGGTTGAATTCAGTAAAATTATTCCATTTTGCTTTGCCTACCAATATAATGATCTCAAAGCTGGCTTTAATGGGCTTTATGTTCAGTAAATTATTTTAAAAGTCCATTTTGCATAAACACTTGATTTGCAAATTTTATTTAAAAAAAAAAGTTTTGGAAATTCAACCTTAAGAAAGATATGATGTCAGAACTTAAGACCTGCAGTTTTGAATGCTCTTAAAAATGGTACATCTGAAATTTAGGTACTGTGGGTGATTTAGAATTTTAATATAACAGGTGTGCTTTTTACCTGTTCTGTGCTGCTGTTCCACAATTATGAAGACATATTTTATTCTTTGATATTTTGCATGTGTTCCTTTTTGGCTCAGGAATAATTGCTGTGATTTTAGGAAGTTGCCAAGCCTGTTACAGGAGCTTAGGAGAAATAAAGTAAGATAAATTTATAAAAAGAAAAATCAGTATGGTAACCCTAACAGTTGGTTGCCTTTTGGTTTACAGGGAGACTTTCAATTTCTGTAACACTGTTTTGAAGTCAGGGTTTTAAATGCTTACATTTGTAGTGAAAGGGGCATCATATATGCTTGCCCTTTTTTTGGGTTTGGGATGTCAGTAAGACTCCTTGTGAGTGTTACCTGTGATCAAGAAATACAGATGTCCCGAAGTGATTTCTTTGGACTTTTCAGGAAAGCAATAATACTCTTAGACTGTGATGTGTTTTGGGATGGGATATTCTAGTAAAATTACCTGTGATTGTGAATTGCAGAGCAATAATTTTTACAAAGCCATATTTTGTGAGGAATCTTGGAAATTATTTTAGGATGGTGAATGGAGGACTTTTTATATAACAGTGGCAGCCAATTTGTAGAATTATGGGACTGTGAGAGTATATTATGCTGTGATTGTATTTTAAGTATTTTGTAACTGGGTATGTGATTTTACGTGCTTCATGTTTACAAAAATATGCCAAGCTGAGCAAGGTCAAGTGGACTATTAAAAGTATGTATATTTAATCCATTTTAATGTTTGGCTGCAATAAAACACAGAAGAATATCTTTGTCTTTCTAGTGTCATTATTTATTCCCAAATGTGGTAGATATTAACTATAGGGATAAATATTTGACTCAGCCACTAATTAATATTGATTTTTAAATTGTGAATTTGAATATTAAAAAATATATTTGAAAGTATTATTTACAAGGAGGAAGTAGCAAGTAAAATAAATGAATTTTATTTCTGGCTGGTGTTATGTGAAGGAAATGGGCAGTACGCTAAGGTCTGTGTTTTCGGCAGTTATGTTGTGATTGTCCTTTTGGAGTATTAACATTCTGCAACCAGTTTGGCCTGAATTTTTCTCATGAAACATCATTTCTGTTTGTAATTGAAAATGGATGAGATTTTAACGTGTCAAACCACGACAAACACACACAAATGCCTGGGGAAACTGATATACCTACTTTTCATACCGAATATTATGGTTACAGTCCATAGTTTAAATCAGACATCTAGTAAGGTCCATGCACTTCTGTGAAAGCAAAAATCTTCCTTGACCTTTACAGTTTTCAAACACCTCCATAGCTTTAATGATCTAGTATTGCTGAATAGTAGTTTAAGAAAAAGTCAGGAGATTACCTTTTTCTTTATATTTTCACATTGCTACATAGCCTCTTGTTATATGTCAGTGAATCTATGAAATCTTGGATTCAAATGCTTTTTTGGAAATCACAGGATGAAATACCAGTAAGCAAAGAGTAGAATACTGAAGCTGTATTTTAATATTGACAATTTACTGCAATTTAAGTGACTTTCTAACATTCTCTGTAATTGAAAAGGTACCATATCATGGCACTTCTTTCTAAGAAGTAAAGAAGATGGTTAAGATTTGATATAGGAAAGATACTGAAAAATGTAATGATTTTAGTGAACATCATTTGTGATTTTACATGTTTCAAAAATTATGTATCTGTAAATAAATTGTGTTGTACATTTATAGTGTTGATTGAGATTCATGTAAAATCTACAAGGTCTGAAACACATTTTTAACTGTGACTTGGGTCATTCTCATATGCCATCAAACATTTAGTATTGTATTGTAATATGAAAAATAAATTTATTCTTCCTGGTAGAAACCTTCTTGGGAACCCCTGGTGCATTCATTATATAGTGAAAACAGTCCTAGCCTATAGTGATTAGCTAAAGGTGTTTTGTCAGTGATTTTCATCTTGATTTATTTTGCTGGAAATGAAGAAATTGAGTCAAGGATGGGAGTGGTTTGAAGAGCTAAGATTTTTCTGCTTGTTTGCTTGAGCTACAATTGGTTTAAGTTGATGAAAAAATAGTCTCAAGATTTATCATCATATCCCTGTCTTTGAGGGAGCACATTTTTAAGCCTTCGTCAGAAATAGTGTAATTAAAGCCTTAAATTGAAATATGCTAGGGATCAATGTGGAAGGAACAAAGCAATATGTGCTGAATATGATGCTGAAGTGAAGTATTATTACTTCACTACACACTTCCCTTAGACCTTCAGAGCTAACAAGATCAAGTTGTGATGAATTTCAAAAGCAGCTACCTAGAAGGAGAATCTGGAGTATTTAAAGATCGTTGGAGAGGCTTTGGTGTAGTCAATGGCAACTAATTTAGCAGAATACTGACTGAAAAAGTCTGAGAGTTTGGAGAACTGATTCTAGTGCATAAATAGATATAGAGAGCTGTAGGTTCTATGTTGCATGAGTCTCAGGAATAAAGAAATGTGAAGCCAGACAAGAAGTGGGAGAGAGGAGCAGGCTTTAGATGGAGGAGGTTATACATTGTTCTTCCTGTGATGGCAAAGAAGTTGCAGAAATAACATCAATGTCCAAGATATGTGGAAGCAGGTTATGGAGTGAGCTAGAATGAAGTAGAGAGAAGAGGCCAGGTGAGAATCTCAAGTGTTGCTGATAAAGGAGAGGATACAGGGAAAATGGGTGACTAACTAGCATGGTGTGTCATGGTAATAGAGGTGGTAAAAATAGAAATATGGGTATATAAACTGCTTTGTTTGAAAACTGTAAAATTACTATTTCATCTGGGGCTGCATTATTGCTCTTTTTAAAATGTAGTGTTTTGGATGACATACAACCATTTTGCTGATAGTGTGATATGGGGAAAAAAATGCAGAAGCCAGGGTTTTAGGAAGTACTGCACAATGCTTTCATTAATATACTGCTACAGTAATAATTATCCTTAGCATGTAATTGACTCTATAGATCTTTTGTCATTTCTTTCAATTTAATTGACAATCTAGATCTCATATGTAATTGAAGAGGTGAATGACTTTCAGTGTGACCATATTTATTTAATTTGCCATATAATCAAGTTGATGCTCGTTCTGTCTTGTACTGAATATAAATTAGAGTTACAGTGTCCATACATTCAGTAATAGCAGTTTTCAGCCTATAGTAAAGGGTGAAATTAGAGTGTTAAAATTTTGTTTTCGTGTGTGCATAATCCAGTTTTTTCATGAAAAAATGCAATGTTTTCCAGCATTTTTAAATGTTGTATTCACACTACAATGCTTTTGAGTAGTCAGTTTAAAAAACAGTGAAGACTGAGTACTGACAGGGTGTGTCTAAATTAGTTGGAAATTAAATAAAATGGTTTTTATGTATATAAGAATACCCCAAAATTAAATAGTAAATGTTAAAGAGGACAGTAGCTAGCTAAAAAAGCAACAGACCCACTGTTTAGTGTTCTCTAAGTTTATTAGGAGGAAATATTGGAAGCTTATTGGGAAAAAAATTGAATCAGAAACAGAGTAACAGTGTTAAAATTGTGAGGCAAGATGCTTTATATGTTATAGGGTCAGGCAGGATCAAAAAGTGTTTGGAGAGGGAGAAAAAGACCTTTATGTATCTACCACCTTCATGAAATATGCATACATGATTTTTCTAAGGATTTAGTTTGCCTTTGCTACAGACTGTCTCAATACTTAGTTAACATCTACCTCTGCAGTGATATGTTTGCAAAATAGCTGTTAGATTATTTTAAAAGTTGAAGAAAGACAAAAGCTTCCCAGTGCCCAAGTCACTTCTAAAAATGCGGCTTAGGTTGCCAATTGATTTTGTTTTTCATGTTTTAATGTTTGTATTAAGCTGGTGTTCCCAATAGCTTTTAATTAATGAACAGATTTTCTTTCTTGCAAAATAGCTTGCACACTTGTAAGCTGAACAGATTTTCTTTCTTGCAAAATAGCTTGCACACTTGTAAGCGTATATCAACAAAATATATTAAATATCTACAGGGGAAATTCTGTGAAATGTTTTGTGATGGAAGCAATAAGGTAATACTTGAAGCATCTGCAGGGAAAGACCTTTTAGGTAACTATATAGTTCAGAAAATAATTGTGATTATTTTAAAAAATAAAAATGAAACATGAAGTCCTATAGACTCAATTATGTTTTGAATATAAATATTAATATTCTTGTATCTCTTATCATAAAATGTTAACATAAATTTATTTCAATGAAATTATATTTTTAATGTTCTAGGGAAAAGTGAAAAAGAAACTGAACAAGACAAAACAGAAAAAGGTAAGTCTGAAAGTAACATTCTGTTCTGAAATTCAAAACCATGCTTTCTGGGAGGATTGATTTAAATCAGATTAAAGAGTAGTGAAGCTTAGCTCCTGTACGTCTTATGTAGATAAACTGCAGTTGAATAAACATCCAGAGAGCATGTGCTTTTGTAAGTAAACACTTGGTTGTTTCCAAGGCTGGCATCCATGTACGTCAATCAATCTTACCTGGTCACAGAATAGAAGGATAGAATTGTTTAGGTTGGAAAAGGCCTTTAAGGTCTTCGAGTCCAACTCATAACCTAACACTGAACCATGTCCCTAAGTAACACATCTTTTAAATACCACCAGGACAGCCTGGCAACCCTTTCAGGTGAATAAATTTTTCCTAATATCCAATCTGAATCTCTCCAGGAGCAACTTAAGGCCATTGCCTCTTGTTCTGTCACTTGTTTCCTGGAGAAAAGACCAACCCCCACCTCACTACAACCTCCTTTCAGGGAGCTGTAGAGAGCAATAAGGTCCTTCCTCAGCCTCCTTTTCTCCAAGCTAAACACCCCCAAACACTCCCAGCTCCCTCATCAGACTTGTGCTCCAGACCCTTCACCAGCTTCTTTGCTGTTCTCTGGACTCACTCCAGCACCTCAATGTCTTTCGTGTAGTGAGGCGCCCAAAGCTGAACACAGGGTTTGAATGCAGCCTCACCAGTGCCGAGTACAGGGGAACAATCACTGCCCTGGTCCTGCTGGTCACCCTATTGCTGATACAGGCCAGGATGCCATTGGCTTTCTTGGCCATCTGGGCACAGCTGGCTTGTGTTCAGCCAGCTGTTGACCAGCAACCCCAGGTGTTTTTCTGAAGGGCAGCTTTCCAGCCACTCTTCCCCAAGCCTGTAGCGTTGCACCTGAGTCACGGGACAGTTGTGACAACTCCTGCTGTTTCAGGACTAAAATGTTCAGTGTCATACTCCTAGTTTAGTATTCTGGAGGTCAGAGTTTCACCAAGCCCCTTCTGCACCTGAGCACAACAAGGCAACCTGTGCTGCCTGGCCCCTGGAGCTGGGTTCAGCACTGCCAGCTGCACTAAGCATGAAGAGACAGATGCCATGCAAATCAGTCCTTGTCAACACCACGATTAGCTAGTCTGGCTTAGTTTAGGCAGGAAGATGCAGACAAATTAGATGGAAAAGAAGTGAGGTTTTGCTGAAGAGCGCTGTGAATCTGCTCTCCGTACGATGACATTTGTTCTGGCCCCATGCGTTCACTGTCACTGCACAAAGCTTGCACGGCCTCCTTCACTGGGCTTCATGGCTGGTTGCTGATGATGCCCAGAAACCTCAGGGCCTGTGCCAAGGGATTCAGTGGCTCTACTCCTTTTTTGTTCTGTTTCCATTTTCTGTGTGGCTGTTATTTTATATTTGAGTACTTAGGAATGCTGCTTTTCCAATATTTTGGTACGGTTTATTTGGTTTGGTTTTGTATATTGGTATTTTAAACATAAGTTCTAGGACTGACAAACTTTAAACATTTTATTTAAGTATTAAATATGTCATGTGTAAGCATTACATATAAAAAGTAAAAAAAACCCCAACCAAAACAACTTGGAAAGCTTGGCAATTATGCCTACTTTTCCTTTTATTGGCAGGGAATATCTTATTGCACTGTATTTACATACTTGATAGTAGGAAAAAACTCACCTTTATGTGCTGCTTTTATTGACCTGTTAGAACAGTATAATAAAAGGAATTACAAGAGACATCCAGTATGGGTAAAAAGCAGTCATAGGTAAAAATGCCAGCTTGTGTAAGAAACTTACTATTATGCAACATTATTAGTCAGAGCCTGTACAAGAACTTTAGGACATGAAAGTACAACAAAGGGCAGCTACTTTCCTTTTCTACCCTAAGTGCTTTGTGGTTTTGTTTCTTTTTAAACAGCAACTAAATAAATGCCATTGCAGATTACAAGGTTTCTGTAAGGTGGAAAAAGGGATGGTTTTGTTTTCCAGGTTAAATTGATAAAATTTTACATCCTACAGGGAAAAGCAACCCTGCATTTTTTAAAATGAACTTTGTTTATAGCTACACTGCTTGTGTGATTTTCATACAAGTTGAATTTTATTGGACTTTTTTCATAGTTTGAACTGTTTTAAATTTCCACTTTCATTAAAAGTGGGTAGCTATAGATGAGCTAGTCACAGGAAGTGCTATAAGGTACTAATGATTCGGTTTATTTTCAATTAGCCTAATAAGGTGAAGAAATAAATTAGTGAGAGCTGTATTATAAAATATACTGTACTGTGACTGGTATATGTAGAAAACTTGGAAATCTAAGGAGTAGGGAATTTGAAAATTCATGTTTGGCTTGGGTTTAGGGTTTGCTTCTGATTCTGATAGTGCATTCTGATGTGCAAGTCTGCATTTCTTTTGTGGTATTTGGACATACAAGCTCCAAAGAGCCTTCTGTGCAGAAAGTATTTATAGCTTTGAGTAGCTCTTGCAACATTTATCTTCTTTCCTGCTGCAGCCTTCATAGTACTTGGTTAGCAAAGTGTCGTAATTATTACGTAAATTTCAGTATTCAACAGTATTCCATCAAGTTTATTAAAAGTCTTACTGAAATTCTTTGATATTAGCAAAATCCCCCTCTGGAAAGTCCTCTAAAGAAACAAAAATGAAAATAAACTTGTTTCTAACATACAGTTGATTCAAGGTTTCTCTGTTGTATTTGAGGTGGATTCTGCATCTTCTCCCTAAGAATGTAATACTACTGTTTACTCCAGGTATTTACCTTTGAAGATATGTGGGATTCCACTGTGATACCAGTAGCTATCTAATCTGAGGAGGCTAAAGTGCTGTTCTTCTGACTAAATTTAGGGGTTTGCCAGAGGATAGGATCAGTTATCCCCTAAATTCCATTGGGAACCTTTACCAGAGCTCTGCTGTCTGGAGAAAGAGCTTACATGGTAAGCTCACCTCCAGCATTGTCACTTCAAGTTGGGTGGGCTGAGTTCCACCCTTGCAAGCTCTACTTTTAAGAGTATACATAGTACCTGTTGATTTGCAAATTTGATACAGGCTACAGTTAAATGTGAGCTGTGTGCAGAACGACCAACACAGAAGTGTACAGAAGTCTTAATTGTCCAAGTCCAAAACTGCTGCATAATGCCATTCTGAACTAAATATATAGGATATTAGACTATTACAGTGTATTTTTTAATAGAAAGTCAATGCAGAAATTTCTTTCTGGTTTGTCAAAGGATTGCTTGAGTCTAGCCTTCGAGTGAAGCCAAAGTCTTAATGGTTAAAAAGAGGTGAATGATGGAAATACATGCCAAAATTTAAATTATTCTGCAGTTGTTTCTTATGATCAACATCTAACCAACCAACAATAATTTCACACAGAAAGCCCTGTAGAATACTTTGTACTGCAAGGGAAATTGTTCTGGAACTGCAGCTAAGGATTTATTATAGTCATTAGATTCCAGCTTTATTAGTCCCTAAAATGCCTCAGTTTTTATTGTCTGATTACTTCCCCGGATAAGTTGATTATAGTGGTTTTGCCTGTTCTACCAGTACAGTTTAGAATGATCTTTTAATTATTGTAGTGCTCCTGGCTTTAAATTGTCTAGATGCAGTTACTTGGTTTTATACCTTCTAAGTTATCATTTATAGAAGCCCATAAAACAAGTGTAAAACACACTCTCTGTATCTCACCTAATGAGCTTCCCAAACAACAGGACAATGGCAGGATTTTTTCATCATCATCAAATTCTCATTCAAGTGCCCACTGAGAGGCAGCACAATTTCCAAAACTAATTTGGGTAATGATACGGGGCTAGTATCAGGAGGAAGGACAATTACTTGAGCAAATTTTGAATTTCAAGTAAAAGTCTACTAATATATGTGTATGTTTTTCTGAACATAATTGAAGCTTTGAAACTTGGACTGGGAAGGTGTAGTATTGGTGGTGGGTGGCAAAGGGAATTAGTAAAACAAAAGGTCACTTAATTTGTTGGAAAACAACTACGGACCATGATCATTGGTATCTACTTGTCATTGTCCCACGCTCAGAAGTTGCCAAGAGCATTATTACTGAATTTGTATCACAGCAGGGATGGGAGGGTGTTTAGAAAACAAGGCCTATGACCTGCCCTGGAAATTGCTTCCATAGTTTTTCAGAGTTTAAGACAGAGAACTGACAGGAGGAGCCTTTGCTGCAAGTGACTTATGAGATTGCATCACATGAAGGGGTTTTTATTTCAGATTGGCTTTAGAGATAGTGTAACATAAGGAGACATAACTATATTGTTATAGCCTCTACAGTTAAATAATTATAGCTTTTATTAAAACTTTATTTAATATTCAAATTATAGAATAGTTTGGGTTGGAAAGGACCTTTAAAGGCCACTTGTCCAACCCCTGCATTGAGCTCATTCAGTTTTCTGGCTGGCAGTAAGCACAGCATACAGTCAGTGCAGCAGGATTGTTCCAGTGTACTTTTCAATTCAACAACTGGGGATCATGTGTCCTCAAGGTGGCTGTAAAGACCAGCCTTTATCTTGAATCACTTATACCTTATAAAGTAATTAAAACTGGAGTCCTAATTCCTCGCTGTTTTGCATGCGAGTAATAGCAGATTTAACATCAAGGAAGCTGCCAGGAATCCTCCCTTAACATTATAATGACAATACGAATGAATCAATAGGTGAATAAAAAAATCTAATTACAAGAACCAAACCAAATTTATGAGGTGGTTTGTTAGATAGGGAGTAAAGTCTTTCCATCCTCAAGTCCACAGAGAGATTGTAATGTTATTGTCTTTCCATTTCTGAGGAACCAGAAATTTCATTAGAAGACATGTTTAACAAGAAATACTTATGCTAATATGTAATATGGACTCTCATAATCACTGAGCAGGCCCCTCTCAATTGACTGTAAATCCTACAGCATTAGTTTCCAAACACTGAAGCAAGACTTTTTATCCTGTGTGGAAGGCAACCTTCCCCACAAAACTCCAAGTTAGACCAGCCAGGCTATCAGTCATTGCTCTCAGTGAGCAGGCCAGGTTCAAAATGTCAGCTCCAGCACCACAGGTAAGCCTGCCCTCCCACCCCACCAGTTTTCCTAGGCTCTGAACATAAGAAAGGGAGTAGAAGGCTTAGGAAGGGAATCATTAGTACTGAGAGCAAAAGAGGGAGGAGGAGAAAAGGACAGCAAGATTGGGTGGAAAACTGCCTGAGCTAGTCCCAGTTGAGATTTCCTCCTGGCCATGGTTACACATCAGCTAACATGCTCTCTGTTTGCGGTGTACTTCCTGGCACGTCTGTTGGGTCAGAATAGAATCACAGAATTGTAGAATATCTGCTCCCAATATTTTGCAAGGCATAGGACTGAGATTTGTGTGAAGTGTATGGAAGTGCATACTGGTTTTTAGATACAAACGCTAATTGTTCTGGAAGTTTTAATAGCAGCGTGATGTTATCACCTACTTTGCTCAGGAAGAGAGCTCTACATGTATCCTTTGATCAGAGGCTCAAAGTGTGCCAGCAAGGACAGAACAGTTCATGCTATGTGTTGTGATAAAGATACCCCATCTTTTAAATTACCTTTTCAGGAAACAAGTTGAAGCCTTTACAGTGTATTTGACTTAAAAGTTGCTATCTGTTAAAATGCCAAGTGTGTGGTATCTCTCTAGGATAAAAAAAGTGTGTTAATTGTGAAAGATAATCAGGATAGTATTCAATATTTTTGTCCAATTCTGGCTAATGATGTTAACTGTTTTGACATACCGGGCTGATACCTACTCAGGCAGGTCATCAGTGTTTTCTCTTTCAGGAGAATGAAATTTTCCTTAGCCTGGATGATGGTGTTATATTTCAGATGAAAATGTGAAATGGAGAGATTTCATACACACAACCCTTCCCACTTCTCTGGAAGCTAGAGAGGATTCATTTACTCCATTATAGAAATAGTATTACTAGTTTTTTGTGACATTTCTATGAGTTTTTTTCTATTGCTTTGGTCTTAGGGTCATATGTAATCAATTTTTTTTGCCATGTACTAGTTATCTCTTTTTGTTTTCCTTGTTACTCTGTGTAATTGGTTCAGATGCACTTACTGCTTTAACATAATTGTCTACTTGGCATTTTATACTGATTTCAAACCTTGGGTTATGCTCAGTTACACAGGAATTTACAGACATTTGATCATTTGAGGGTGTTTGTCTAGAATTCTAGAAAAGTTTTAATTCCTTGATTATTACATCTTCAGGCAGCTTTTCACAATAAAAGCTGTCAAGTATCAAGAAATACAATTCTGTGAATAAATCAACAGTTTGCAAAAATATTTTTCTGATGTTATTTGGAGAGTTACTTAAGGTAAAAAGAAGAATATTTACAGAACTTGATTTTTTGAATGTTACTAGTGTTTTATTTTCACAGAAAAAGCTAATAATGGCAGTGGTAATGGAGATTGCTTTCAATCGCAAGACAGTGTTTCTAATAACTTATGGCTTTTCTGAAATTATAGCACTGAGGTGAAATTTTGCACTGGGAGAAGTTTTGGAGCTTCAATATTTTATTACTGGCATAGGGCTAGGAGGAATCTCAGCTGCTGTGATGACGGGCACTGTGAGCTGCTGTGGGAGTTTCTTTGGTTGTCAAATAACAGAATGCAAGCTACCAGTGTAATTCCAGTGTTGCCACTAAAGCACATTAACATGTAATAGTATATTACAGAACTTGTAGGACATATGACTAGGTGGGGCCCTAAAGCTTACTTTGTCTCTTTAGTTGACTGAAGGCCTTATCAGCTGTGTGCATTTTTCCTGGCAGATGCTTATACATCTTGTTACTGCAAATTTTCAGTAATTAGAATTCCACAGCTGCCCTCAGCAGCCTGTTCTACTGTGCTTGTTCAGAGATAGTAGTTCCAGATGTTCAAGCCAAATTTTCTGTTATAGCCATTTTGAGCCTTCTCTTCCTTCTCCTGACTATGATGATACAGAAAATAATTTATTCTTTTCATCTCTGTAGCTACACTTTACAGAGCAGTGTGTACCCCTCTTCCCATGGCAAACTCTTTATAACTGCCTTTTTACCCTTTGTTTTTGCTTATTGTTGCTCCCCTCCCCACCCCAATTAAAGAAAAAATATTTTTAAACCATTTTTCAAGACTGGTTCAATTATGTTTAACAATCCAGTTACTTTTCCTTAATTTTGATGTGATTCTCTTGTGGTCTGAAGAGTATTTTGCAGTGTGCCATTATTATTCAAAAATAATTTCTCTGTCCCTTGTAGAAGTAAGACTGTCACTGCTTTTGGTGATGACAAGGTGCTTTTCAACCTAAAACCAAAACATGCCTGGTATTTTAGTTTTCATATGCCAAAACAGTTATATGAAATATTTCATCAACTTTCATTGGATGATATGACAGGCTATTAAGTTTACTGCACATTTAATATACTACATTGCTACTTCTGAAATATTCTCCTATTTTTTTTTTTTAATGCTGTATCTTAGTAAGTGAGATATGAGATTGTTTGTCATCTCTGGTAATTGTTTATTCTCCAACACAAGAACTAGCATAAGAGTTTCTTATAAGACTTCTTCCTAGCTTGCTGCTTTTTCAGTGGAAACTCTTTTCTCTAAGGGAGTCTTCAGGAATCCTATGACAGCAGTCCTAGATAGAATGCCTGTTCTTGCATCCAAGGCTATTATTGAAAATCCTCAGTAGTACTGCTGGAAGTCCACAGTATGATACGTAAAAGGATTATTACCATTTTAATGCTCAACTTGATTTGGACTACAAACCAGCCAAGCAGTTGTGTGATCATGCATAACTTCACTGACATGGTGAAATTTGTCATTGATAAAAAATTACATATATTATCTGAAAACAGATAAGCTATCTTCTTTGTATCATTGAATTTAATATATTGGGTCACATCTGCTAAAAGATTATTGCACTAGAAGGAGGCAATGGATAATTTATTAAAATACCCCTGCAGGGAGATAGCAGGCTATCTGGTTAATATAGAGGAATGCTTGATGGTTACTCTGAAAGCTCCCTGGTGAATCCTTTAACATAGGAATAGAATGGGGGATGAAAATTATTGCTCATTATACAATGTTTACTGTGTTATATTGGTGCCTAGCAGATGAATAATATTTATGTTAACAGCTCCTTTCCAGCTTTTTATGTTGATCTCCTGCTGGTCTAGGGCTGATATATAATTGCACTAAAAATAGGAATACTTTTTTTTTTAATGGAGGGTGGTGAAAAGGTTCTTCCAACACATCACCCAAGTTGGATACGAAGGGAAAGATACTGTATCTTTGTGCCACAGACTTGTAAGATTTTTATTTATTTTTTTAGTTTACTTTTTTTTTCTGAGCATTTTCTCGTCTCCTTGTAAACTCAAATGACCTGCAGAGATGGTGTCCCACAGGCAGTGGGAGTTTCTTGGCGGGTGGGAAAGCTTCTTTCCGTTGCCTCAAAGTAACCTCACTGTTGCCATGCTTACTGAGTTTGAGAAGGACCAAATGACTCTGTCTTTCCATGAATGCTGAAAGCTTAGAAGCTGACAAATAGCTGTCCTGTCTCACTGAAATACAGTTCTTGTGTAGCTGGCCAGCCTTAGATCAAGATTTTCATTCATAAGAACTGAGAATTAACATTTTAGTTGCAGTTTATGTTACTTAGAGGACAGAAACTAAACCAAGTGTTTAGTGGCAATATCCAGTTGGAAGCTTCCCAGATACTGTACCCAGAGGAGCTGACATACCTCAGTTTTCTTGCTAACAGCAAAGGACAGTTTCACATGGCAGCTAAGAGCAAAATGAACCTAAAAAGTCCTCAAGGTCACTTGCTTTCATTGGTTCCTTGTCAGCGACTGAATCATGGACCCAGACCGGCAGGGGATCGAAGGAATGGGCTGCTTTTATACACTTTTCTAAGGCACAGTATTTCCTTATGTGGCGTGACCTACCCCGTGTTGCCACATCAGCAACACACTTCCTTCTATGGGGTGGTCACTTGCTGTTCACCCATCCAGCAGCCCCTCTCTGTAGGCCTCTGCTGTGTGACACCTCCTCCCCCCAGGGTTTGGTGGAGACAAGCCTCTCTGTGCCACCATGCGCTCCTTTGTGCTGCCATGCGCCTCTGCAGGCAGCTTTTACAGCTCACAACCTAATTCTCTCTTGTAGTTCCCCATAGTTCCTTGGGCTGATGTTTCTGGGTTCTTCCACTCCTGCTGTTTAGCAAGCCAGGCCTTAGAAATAGCAATGGTTTCTTGAAAAACTGAGCTGCCATATTTTTTAAAAAGAAAAAATCACAAAACCCAACAAGCCTTTTGCATGTTATGGATTGTTCTTTTCAGGCCCAATGACATTATGTATGAAACTCCTCACCATACCTGTTGGTCACTGTGGACTGAAGGGTTGGGGTGGAGGGATCCTTGCACTTGTAATAAGAGCTGGTTCTGTGAATTTGACTGAATTTAAGGGGTGTGAACACTTGGAAGATAGCCAGTGCTATGCTCCTTAACCATTACTATTATTAAATGCATGAAAAGGCAGTAAAGACATTGCTTTCCTATGAAATGGAGGACAGTAAAGTAAGACAAAGATAGGAATCAGTGACAGATTGGAAGGCATTTCTCCTACATAATTTATGGGGAATAACCAAAAGACATTAAAAACATCTATATTATTAAGAAAAATGCAACACATCTCTTTAGTCGATGCAGTTCCATGATAACTACATTCCTTAAGAGCATTACTGTGTGCTTCAGTATAAATGCTGGATTTCAAATCAGGTTACAATAAAAAACTTGGAAGTGTTTAGGGAAGCAAAAACAAGATATTAAACTATGCTATTTGTTAGTTTATCCTGTAAAAGGAGTAAATTCCTAAATGTCGGACAGTTCTATTTTGTTTTTTTTTTTTTCTTCTTGGTAGCTAATGTCATGGAAAACTACAGTCCCTACTATTATAAGAGGAATCAACAGAGATATAATAATACTAGTGCATTGCTGCTCTAATACCTTTCTTTTATAAATCTTAATTCCTTTTTTTGTATTTAAAGCTTTATACAACCTTTGTGAATAAATAAATGGAATTTAGTAGGATAGCTTAAATTCTGTTCCCCTCCTGCTCCTGGAAAGCAATAGCATCTATTCAACTGTGCATGCCAATACTTCAGAAGAGTTTAAAAAGTGATGTAAGAAAAACTCTTACACAGAGTTGTCCGAGTTCAGCATTGAACAGAACAGTAAAAGTCTTAACAGAAAAAACATAAAAAGGTGTTTATTTTTCACTCCATACAGAAGAAGTTCAGACTTATGACATCCTCTAATGAGCAGATGGACTTACTATTGGTTTAGCACTAGCCAAGGCATTGGTCTCTCTCTGAGGTTTAACACAGATGACGTGATTTATCTGCCTAAAACTCTGTGTAGGATCAGAGTCGCAGAGAGACCGTGTCATTTAATGAATCACGAGCACAGCTTCCAGTAGCATGTGGTGGCTCTTGTCATTCCTGAAGAGTGCACCTGAGGACCTGGGAAGCAGAATAAAACATGGCTAGTTACAATAACTTGTTATTCAAAATACTTGCTACTGCATTGCAGCAGTCTTGTGATGTTAAAACTGTAGGGTGTTTGCTTTAAACTTTATACGTACCAGTTACAGCATTCCCTATTGAAATTTCTACAAGGAAAATAGTAATTTTACTTTTTTTCCTGCTATTAATGACTTACTTTCCATAGAGGGGGAAAAAGCAGTAATGTATAATTAAAACAAAAAAGTTGTGCTACTAATTACAGATATACCTAACTAGTAGTGACTTGTGTCAGACAATACGTATTTCCACTAATTGTGTCAGAAAAGGTGGAAACTTCTTTTCTAGTGAAGTGCAAGTGCAGAGTTAAGCTGTAGCAAATGTGGAGGAAACCAGTCACCTGCTGTCATATCCTTTCAGTAGCATACTTGCATTTTTTTAACAACTAGTATACTTAATGCAACCAAGGAGACATTGTTTAGGAGTAAACTGCTATGAAATAAATAGCTGCTTAAACTGACACCATTTACTTAAATTTGCTTCAAATGCAGTTTACTTTACACAATTTGTTTCACGGCTGGTGTGCCACATACTGCTGCTGCTCTACTGCTGTGTGATAGCTTACTAAGCTGTAGAAACTTAATCTCGTAAAGGGGTCTTAACCTGACATTTCAGCACTGAACTTGTTTTCATCAGGAAGTTCAAGTACTCGACTTTTGGGGTCCCTCCTAACCTAAGTAACTATGATTTCTATGAACTCTTCTAAGCGCAGAATGGGTTAGGTTGGAAGGGACCACAGTGGGTCATGTGGTCCAACCTTCCTGCTCAAGCAAGGTCATCCTACAACATGTGGCACACGATTGTCTCCAGACAGTTCTTGAATATTTCCAGCGAGGGAGACCCCACACCCTCTCTGGGCAATATCTTCCAGTGCTTGGTGACCTGCACAGTAAAGAAGTTCTTCCTCATGTTCAGGTGGAACTTCCCATGCATCAGTTTCTTCCTGTTGCCTCTTGTCCTATTGCTTGGCAGCACTGAGAAGAGCCTGGATCCATCCTCTTGTCACCTACTCTTAAGATATTTATTTATACACGTTATTGAGGTCCCCTCTCAGTCGTCTCTTCTTGAGGCTGAACAGGCCCAGCTCCGTCAGCCTTTCCTCAAAAGAGAGGTGCTCCAGTCCCTTAATCATCTTCGTTTTCCTCCACTGGATGCACTCCAGGAGCTCCATGTCTCTCTTGTCCTGAGGAGCCCAGAACTGCACACAGCACTCCAGATGCAGCCTCAGTGATTGCTCTAGGCAAAGAAGTAGATGTATAGAGTCACAACTTTCAGAAATGACTAGTATGCCCTGATGATCAGGTTTTTCATGATACCATATAAATGTGGAAAAATAACAGTTCCCTTTGCTCTTCCACATCAATTGAACCATTTGGGAAAAAAAATCCTTGACTGTAATGTGATGAAGAATGCTTTTTGCTGAACTTAACTGCCAAGTTACTCAATTTGAATGACTGAAGTTTGCTTTTTCATATAGGAGTTTGTGATTGTAATAAGGAAGGAATCAGTTTCTTTTCAGTGTAATTTGAAACTGCCTCACATGAAAATGATGCACTTTGCCAGCACAGTCCCTAGCTAAGTGTTACTCCAGACAATTGAGATATGAAAGAAGTAATGAACTGTTTGTTAAATCTTCTAGCTAAAAAGAAGAAGCCAAAGCTCTTAAACAAGTTTGATAAGACCATTAAAGCTGAACTAGATGCTGCAGAAAAACTACGTAAAAAAGTAAGTTTTGAATGTTTGACTCAGAACTGTATGCAGTGCATGAAAATGAATAAATTAAAAACTTGGAAAAAGGGAGAATGAATTTTAAATTACTTTGTGTGAAATTAACTTTTTGAAATATTCAGTGCATATTTGTCCTTCAAGTTTAATTTCTGCTGAATAGTTTATCTTAATTTTTTTAAAGCCGGAAGTGTATGTCTGTTCATGTATGCTTGCTCACTGTTAACCTTGAAAATATGTAGCTTAATCACTGAATATCTGCTTTCCACGGATCACATGGAACAGGGTTAGTTCTGTCCTATCAGTGTTATCCACTTGACTACTGAAGTCATGTGTTACCAGAGACCTTTGTGTGTGTGTTAGCAGGATCTCTCAGTAAGTGTTCTGATGCCTTGTGAGCATTAGGTGCAGATCGTTGAAGTAGGTTGAGATTCCGTGTCCTGGGAGTGCCTTTGTTGCTGTACAGCTGCTTAGAGGATGAAACTGATGTTCCTGCTTCTCACCAGTGGCAGCAAGACCTTAACACCAGTCAGTTTGGGTAGTTCTGAGTTTAGTAACTTGACCGTGAAAAGCAAGCAAAAAACCTCCCAACAGTAAAAAAGCTCTTCAGTTATCTCCCCTCATAGCTTCCAATTTTGTACTTTTATTTGAGTATTTCAGAAAACAAGACCTTTGCAGACATGTCCCTTTTCCAGATGTGAGATTAAATAGTGAAGCAAGACTGTGGCTGTTAAAATTGAGAGACTCTAAGTCTTTTGAATGTAGTTCTTCTTAAAACTCTGATATGTCTCACAGACAGTCCTTGCACATAGAGAACAACTGCAGGGCTTTGTTATACCCTAGATTTTCAGTACAGTACAATAAAAACCAATTTGGTCATTCCAGGTGCAGGATTATTCTTGATTTTCAGGACACACTGTGCAGTTTTGACTTTATCAGGCCATCTATGCAGCCCCAGAGTTTTGGTAGGTCTGTGATGGGACTGGAGGGCTCTTGCATAGAGAGCACTAACCTCTGGCTGCTGCTGCTGCTGTTCCTTACTAGAAGCCTTCTTTACAGGTTAGAATACAAAAACAAAAGGAATTTTCATGCTTCTTGCTACTTAAGCAATTGGTTAATGAGAGAAAGGTGTAATAGAAATTTTGGCGAGCCTGTAGGGTCAGTTTGTTGACTCTATTGCTGCTGTGTCTCTTGGTTAGTTAGATAGTTATGCATGTCATGTAGGAATCAGGATAAATTTAGGAACAAATTGGACATGTGTAATATTTACAGATAGCAAGGCAGTTGTGTGTAATAGCCCACTCATATTTATAAAGCTGTAAAGAGGTGAAAGTGGCAGCAAGGTCTATTGCCAAATATTGCCAAGCAGTGCTTAGCACCTGTTTAACAGTGGGGCTGGTTCTTCTCAACTTCTATCTGTACTTGCTAGTCAACATCCATCAAGAGATCAACATCCATCATGAGAATACCACAGTTCCATTCGGACTTGTGTGAGATGTCCTCAGGGATGTTGTTCTGCAAAAGACATGGAGGAAATAGCCATACACTATGGATAAGTCTACAGAATTTCCCCTAGAAGAACTGTAGTTATGACACTGTTCATCATGGGAGGTATGCAGAGGGAAATTTTCCACCTATGTCCAGAATTTTCTTCCTATTCTCTATTATATCTGATCTGGAATTCGTTATTAGCAGTAGGATCTTCACATTTTTATATAGACAGGTTATTTTCGTCTCAGAATTTTATCCAGTCAACAAAGGGAAAGTGAGTAAAATAAGAAAAACCAAGCTATTCATTTTAACCATGGAAAGTAGATTATATTGTTTCATAAATAATGACAATGAATTTCTCTTAAATAAGAAGGCAATCCCAACCAAAGTATGAGTGAAAGCTGTTGATTCATTCTGCACTGTTTTGTGTTTGTTCTTTAATTGTGAAACCGATGTGTTATTAGGTCCTGCATCCTTCAGCATTTTTATTAGAGAGAATTGCTGATAAATATCTCTACTTTTCAGGGAAAAGTTGAAGAAGCTCTAAGGGCCTTTGAAGCATTAGTGAATCAATATCCACAGAGTCCTCGAGCAAGATATGGGAAAGCACAGGTACTTGGGAAAAAAGTGATAGGTGTTGAAAAAAGCTAAAATAAACATTTTGTTTTATCAATAGAGTTATAAACACCAGTCAGGATTAATTTAGAAATTTATGGAGGTTTCCTAGGTAAAAAAAGAATCATGTGATCTGTCATATTGTATCTCTTTCAGTCAACTATCCTTCCCCAATTACTTTGGCAGCTTTTATGTAACTTCAGTAGCAAGTACTGTAAATAACAACAAGATAAGGTACATCCTGTAGATCTCAGGAGAACTGTCAGGTGAATGGCAAGAGATAAATACCAACTAATGGCCCAGTGCAGGAACAACAGGCAGAACTTAGCTGTTACATGCTCTGTGCTGTAGCTGGTAAATCAACACATCAGTTAGCCTGGGATAAATGCTGCTTTTTGCTCTAGTGGGAATAGAGAAGAGGATTTGGAGTTTTTATAGACAGAGTATTAAAGAACACAAATTCCTAGGCAAGGTGTCTTAATTGGCTTTACTTGTGGAGTGAGTTATGTTTCAGGCGTTTCCCTTGAGAAAAAAACGAAAATCTCCAAAACCCAGAAGGCATCAGAAAATAATCTCTTTATTCATAATACTTTTAGGCTGTGTTGGGATGTCTCAAAAGGGAATAATCTTTGAATTTTCTTAAATAGTAAGATAATTCTGTTGCACTAGGAGTAATAAAAGACTCCTTGAACACATTTTAATCAACATGAACAAAGTGAAGCCCTCATTTAGGAAGGAATGGTGCTGTTAGACAATTGATGAGGGCCTTGGAGTCACAACCAGTGTCCACTTGGTTAATAATAGTCATGCTAAAATCAAAACCGTGATTATTCAAAAATCTGTCACGCAAGCACTTGATACACACCAGACCAAATTTTTCAGTGTTCTCTGTGGTGACAGTCTGCTGAACTCTTTGCCTCTTTGCAGTAGGAGACCACTTTGTTCATACATGTGATGGACTTATCTCTGTTAAGTTACACTTTTAATATTTACCATTTTTTACAAATCTACTCATTATATCTAATGGAATATGCTTCCTGCCTCCTCAGTGGTTTTATGGGGAAGGGCAGGTCACTGCAGCCAGTTGTGAGGTCTATTCTCATTCAGAATTCCCATCTCAGTGACCCAGCTTCATTTGTCCATTTACAGCAATTTTTAGTCACCCACTACTGCTTGAGTAATCCATGAAAGGCCAATATAGACCAATATCTGAAGTAATAATGAGATGCATTTTCTGGTAGTATATAAAAACAATGATGATTTCATTTTCTGTAGCCTTTGAAGGTTCATACTAGTCATTTTACTGAACAATCATATTAATATTACCAATGACAATTTTATTGAATCCAGTATGTGTCAGTTCAACCTGTTTGAAGGAATAGGAAAACCATGGGGTTCAGACGATGAATTATTCTTAAGATTTGCATTGTAACACAGTATTATTTTTAAATTGGTATTCGTGCCAACAAAATTCTTTTAAATTTTCTATTTCTCATCTAAAACTAAAACTGCAGAGAAGGGTAAGGTTAAAGGTCTTGAAGGTTAAAGGTAAAGAAGGTCAAAAATTCACCACAAAAGTGTACTTCTACACTTCTGTGAAGCATGAACCACCATTACACGCTGATTTTGTAGATTTGGTATTTAATAAGACCTGAAGATTGATTTTTTTTTTTCTGGATCTCTTAATGGCTTTAAAAGGCCAAAAGTTTTCCCAAAATAATCTGCAAATATTTCATTATTGGTGTGTTTTTCAGAAATATGAACAATTCTTTAATTGATGTCTGGATTACACTTGAGCCAGATACAATAATATTCTACAGAATTCATTAACATCTTTACAGCTGAAAAGAGCAACAGATGGGTTTTTAACCTCCATATATGATTTATACTGGTGAAGTTATGCAGATTTTATGCTGACAATTTTTTGCTTCTTTGTTATATATCTTTAATATTCTTTGCCCTGAAATTCCTTTGAAAAAAGGAGAAATAAATTTCCTAGTGAATGTACATCAGAAGAAATAAGGTATAGCTTAAAACTGATTTCTGAAGCTATCTCTGAAAGCTGCTTGATGAACTGTTGGCTGAATAACCGTATTTTTTGGTATTTCCAATACTAAGTTTTAAAGCAACTCAAGGGAAAAATTAAAGGACAGAAGTGCAAAAAGATTTCAGATACTCACTATAACATACACAGTTAAAGCAATTAACACAGTTGAAGCAATTTCATTTAAAGTGTGTGTTTGATGCAACAGTGAGTTTAAATAGAACAAGAGCTCGTGCACCATCATGCTTGTGATGCATCTCCCCTGGCTCTTGTCTTAAGAAAGAACATAAGCCAATAAATATAGGAGTATTTGGGAGGAATGCATTAAACACATGAAAATGCTTGCATTTATATAAACAATTCAAAGTAAGCCTTCAAAAATTCTGCATTTGAGTCATAGTCTTTTTCAGCTATGGAAGCAAATGAACATGCCTTACCACAGGTGAGATCAGTCATAGCTTCTGTTAGATTCACTGAAGCTGTAATCTCACTGTAGAGAGTTCATATATCCTTTGGTCTGCTTCTGAACTTGATGAACAAGTTTAACTTTTGAAGGAGTTGTAGGGTACATATTCTGTTAACATACACAAGACAAAAGGCAATTTCTAATTCATTTTGCAAGAAAGAATGTAAATAAATTCATGTCAGAATAGATGAAAATGTTTGTTGGTGTGTTTTGATCTGTGTGTTGCTTCCAGAGTGAGGCTTAGTATACAAATAGTCCACAGGCAAAATTTTGCATTTCTTCTGTGTTGTTGAAACAGAGTGCTTCATCTATTTTTGAAAGCAGAAATTATGAATTCTGCAAATATTAATCAAAAATCTGTGTTAATGTTTGTTTTAGGTGCAGATTTTCTCGTACTTTAAACACTTTGTCAGTAACAAGATTTAATGGTAATTCTAGTGTTCTTTCCCGTAAAGCACAACCCATAGTCTAACAATTGCATAGTTTGCCTGGTAAGAAAACAGTTGTGTTTCAGTCTAACAGGTTTGTGCCCACCTTGGGCAGCCGGGGGACCCCAAAAAAAAAAAAAAAAAAAAAAAAAAAAAAGGGTTGGGTTAGGGTTGGCTTAGGGTTAGGGTTGGGTTAGGTTTAGGGTTTGGGTTAGAGTTAGGGTTGGGTTAGGGTTAGGGTTGGGGGTTAGAGTTAGGGTTAGCGTTAGGGTTAGGGTTGAGGATTCGGGTTAGGGTTGGGTTAGGTTAGGGTTAGGGTTTGGGTTAGGGTTGGGTTGGTTAGGGTTAGGGTTATGGGTTAGGGTTAGGTTTGGGTTAGGGTTAGGGTTA